>NC_064888.1:42731706-42736706 GCF_929443795.1 Astur gentilis | reverse complement strand
TCCTTTTGTCCTTTGGATACATTTAGCAGCTTTTGACCAGATAAGGCATATTTGTCCTCAGGATACGAACCAATAATTCAATCCTGAATTGAGATCTATGGCCACCCATTTGTTCCAGCCCACACTAGGAGTCTCTGTGATAGTCTGAATTGTTTATCGCACTAGGGGAAAAAAAAAAAAAAAAAAAAAAAAAAAAAGAAAGTAGGAAAAAACCCCCTTATGCACCTCAGGAGTAATAATTTGTTAGCAATTAAGGTGTTTTAAATAGACTTATGTAATTATACGTTTGAATCCTGCAGTGGGCTTTAAATGTAAAAACAAAACCAGAGGCCTTGGAAGCAGTTTTCTGTGTCGCATGCCTCTGTGACCTTTTAATTCACTGAGAATTTTTATTTACGTCGACTCGACGTTTCTCACGAAGCATGGCTGAGTGTATACACTTTTATTACTGTATACATTTAAGTATCTTCTGGCATATCGGGGCTATTCATACAGCACAGTAACTCACGTATTAAAGAACAAACCCACCATAAATTGCAGCGCAGTCAGTAAAAAGATGCCACAGAAAAAGTGTCCCTGGGAAATTAGATTGACCCAAAGAAAAGCAAATAAAAGAAAGGAAAAGGCCCATATTTTCTTTGCGGTGTTGCTGAAAAGGATGGGAGTATCATTTTCATAGTGGAATAATGTTTTCTGGGAAAACACAAAAGCAGATGTTCCTCATTAGGAACACCCATTGTCTACATATCACAACTATGAACAGATAAATCTCTCCTATTTCACCCATACATTCCAAGGGCTGTAAATGATTACAGGATGCCGCTGTAACTGCTAAACCAAAACCACACTCTGTGCTAAAATAATTCCTCGGTGCCACCACCATATATCTCATCGGAAGGTATGGAAATTCCGGCCGGGACCCATCCTCTCGACTTTCCCTCTCCTTGCCGGGCTCGCGCGTACCCGAAGGCCGGGTGTCCAACTGTTGAGGACCGGCGGGAGCGCCGCGGGCCGGCCGGGGCGGTGGGCTCGCCTCCCCACCGGAGGACGGCGCGGCGGCAGGGCTGGATGCGCTCGCGGTGCATCGCCGCTCGCGTGCTCTGCAGCGGGTTTCCAGATGGTACCATCACAGTCCTACTGCTAGTTGGCATCTCCGTGGGTAGTAAATACCCCCCTCCCCAATAAATCTGGCATTATTCTATAGAGTTTAGGAGACTTATCATTCCAAGTGTGTCCTACTTTCCTGTATGGAAGCCAGACATCTGTTTATCCCATTTCTTTCATACGGAGTTTGGAATAGCTTTAGTTTGGGGGAATAAAAAGTTTTGTCATATTTAACAGCTGTTACAAAATTTCAATCCCGTAGGCTCTTAAAATACTTTTCGACTGACCTCAGATTTTGTAGATAATTGACATTGCTGGTAGCCACCCCCCTTAACCTTTCCCTGGCTGTAATTTCAGATTATTTTCCCTAAATGAGTTGACTGTTCACGCTGGGGTTTGGGGTTTTTTTGGGTTTTTTTTTGTTGGTTTTTTTTTTTTTTTTACACCGGCTTGCCGGTGCAGCCCTTTCATTCCTTCCTACTCCAAGTTTACACCTTCGGCGGGGCTGCGGCGCGGCGGCTGGAGGGCGATGGGGTTTTTTTTCGTCAGCAGCGTTTCCTTTCACTTCCCGTCACAAAGGTGAGAGCCGCTGACCTTTGCTGGCAGTCCCGGCCGCTGAATTATTCATGTGATTGACTTTTTGTCAGTGCACACAGTTGTGCTCTGGGACATTTTATTCATTTACCTCATTTAAAGCGCCTTTCTGCACCTGTTCAAGTATTAATATCATGTAATTTGGGCCTAATGCCGATTTTGCTGAACACTCATTATATTTTTTATTAGCTATATTTCCAAACGATTATGTATGATTATTACCAAGCCTTACAAACAGCAATGGGTTATTCCCTAGACCTTTACATCTTCTTGTCAGGTTGTTTTCAGAAGCAAGGAGGATAAACATTTGACCAGTCCCAATGTTTTTATTCCTACTCCATATCCAACCAGAGAACTTAAAGCTTTTTCCCTTATGGCTTTGCGAAAGCATGATTAAATCCAACTCTGCAGAAGCTGTACAAATGCCAGCATTTATAAGGTCAACGCTTTTGTTAAAAATGCTATGTAAATGAGGATCTGCAAAAAGGGACATTAAATAAAATTAAATTCATTGTCTTCTTTAATGTCATTTACATTTTGGCTAAGCCCTGGCCTGTCAAGGAGGATTTTTTAAATAATTTTAATTACACATCATTTAGGGATCCAAGGTTTTCTATTCAGTAGCATTTGGATAACCTGCAAAATGGTGACTGTTTATTAACTTCTTAAATGACAACTTGTCATTTCATCTGCATAATGCAATGAAAACAGACCAGTTTGGTGTCATTTTTTTAAATTCTAATTTTTCCTTTAAGAACTGCACCCAACTACTAGAAGAATAGACCTTAAAATAGCTCAGCTGCTCTTTTGCTTTCATTGTCCTATTGGTGCTACCAAGTTCAGAGTATATTAAAAAATTATGACTTTCCTGGGTAACCAGCTCTTGAAAAAATTTCTAGCATCAGAAACCCGACATTGGGGTTTTTTTTTCTTTTTTTTTTTTTTTTTCCTTAAGAATGTGGTATATTGCAGATTAATGGGTATAGCTGCAAGGGATACATTTGCAGACGGGGGCGGTCAGATTGGCGTTTGAAGCGCACAGGTAGGAACACCTATTAAAAAGCAAACCGCCAGTGCCAGGGCTGGGGAAGGAGAGGACGCAGCGCAGAGTGCACGTTGGTTTCTCAAACGCACGCGCGCGCAGAAAAGAAAATGGCAAATCAAAGTAATCCCTGTAATTCAGCAACACTGAGATCACTGATGCCCCAGAAACAGGACTTTGTATGTGCTTCCTTCTCGCTTTTTCTTTCTTTTCCTCGGGTCATCTAAGTCACGGCGTTTACATCGTTCCCTCTTAATCCCTACTCTTAATCGGTGCACAACCCGCAGCTAATGAAACTGTGGCAATACCTGGGTTGCTAGCGGAGCAATGCGCTCACGTACGGCTTCAAGACCATTGTTCTCAAGTAAATCCCAAATGTGCTAGATGAGACTCCTGCAGCACTTTTTTCCCTGTATAATACTTGATTATTTGTCTGAAGCCCAAAGCGTTGCACGGCTATGGTAGGAGGGAATAATAAAATCGCGTGCTTTTGTGAGAAAGGAAAAGAGGGGGAAGGGATTTAAGCAAAGCTGTCAAAAACTATACTACAGGAGGTACCCTGATACAAACCATCCCGGGCTTCTGTTGCAGCCTTATCAGGTGAAAAGCAAAGATACTGCCAGAGCCTGTAATTTTGTTAGGATGCCTTTGATGAATTGGATTAGCTTATGGAAAAATCTTTCAAACTCAGAGTTCTGGTACGCGAGCTTCCAGGAAGTAAATAATTACTCTCAGACAGCAGATAATTAAAAAAAAAAAAAGAAAAACAAACCCCAAACCAAGCAACCTGTGAAACCGAGTGGCAGAGATGGGTTTAGTAAGGCTCCCTTTCCAACGCACGGATATTTATTTGGGGGGGCCGGGGGTAGGAGCAGCCCTGGCGCAGCAGTGTTGGGTTACTCGCAGGGCCGGGGGAATGCTTTGCCGGGCTGGAGGAGGTGGAAATTCCAGGCTGGGAGGATGGAAATTGTCACCGGGGATGCCAGGGGGTGATTGACACGCGGGGCGAGGGGAAGGGGACGCGGGAGCTCAACCTGCGCTTGGCAGCCCCGCCGCGGCTCGCGCTCCAGGAAAATGAAACCCATTCACTCGGGTCAAGCTGCCAGCGGACAAGCTCCTCTTGTTTGTTTATCTTAACAGCAAATCTCGCAAAAATGTTTGTGGTCGAAACTGTGTATAATACGACGTTATACTGGCATTATTAATACCCTATTAAAATAAAGATGTAACTGCGCTTTCGAAAAAAATCTGAAGCTGGGGAATTTTACAGGCTGAGGGGTACTCTGGATTTTACGAGATTCAGTGATTTGACTTTTCTGTTAACTGTTTTGGTTCGTTAACATTTTAAGCCGAAGAAAACTCGCTAGTTGCTTGGTGTATCAGCTCAGTTAAACAGAATACGGCTGGCTCAGTTCTAGGTCTTATTTTGTTATTGAACAAACTCTCCTTATTTCTCAAAGGTGGAAAAAATCCAGAGTGTAAATAGCATTTGTTAGGTAGAAAGGGAAGGTGTTTGTTCCACAGGGTTTGGAGATTCTGGTATGTCGAGGCTGGAGGCAAATTAAAAAAAAAAAAAAAGAAAAAAAAAAAAAAGAAAAAAAAAATCTGTGATACTTCAACAAAAGTTTCACAGCCAGAAAATTATACAGAGCCCATCATCGCATGGCGGCGGTGCCAGAAGTGCAGGGAGTAAACTGCAGCATCTGAACGCAGCGGTAAGGATAGTGTTGTGTTTTCCCAATAATTCACTAGGAAATGAGTTTAACATGTGTGGAAAGGAAGGGGCTTACATTTGTGTTGTTGTAAGACATGTAGCATAGGCCCAGCTAGCGGAAGGAGTCGGCTCCAGCTTGTCTCTCGTGAAAGACGAAACACGGTTACACATCTGGTGAGAAAGAGCAGTTCATTTGCCCAGACAGCTCGCTCCGCGCTGCCGCTGAAAGGAGCTATTTTGACAGAAACAAAGCCATGGGGGCTGGGGCAAGCGATTAGCGGGATTCTGCTCACTAAAAACTCCTTGGCCTTAATGATAAAGAAATAGTAGGAAAGGAAATAAAGAAACCTGGCCTAATCCTCCAGCAGTGTTTAAGGAGGCTTTTAGAAAGTAGGAATACAAACAAGGACTTCCACGTAAAACTCCCACTGCACGTTGTAAAAGTTTCTAAAAAAAATAATTAAAGAATATCGGAACAAAAATTAACCCCAAAGCTGGAGGTGTTATTAAAAAGCAAAGGTCCAGCCTCACTTTTGGGATAAATTC
>NC_064888.1:42724206-42726706 GCF_929443795.1 Astur gentilis | reverse complement strand
GTTCTCATCCATAGCATCCAAGTATTGTGGAGGCCAGGCCATCTGAAAGAAATTATCCAATCTTTAACATCCAGAAGTTTACAGTTATATAATGATGGAGAAAACCACAAACCCCGTGGGATGGCAAATTTTAGAGATACTTTTAAAATGAAATTATCCAGCCAAACCTACAAGACAACTCTCTTGTACTTAAGACAATAGCTGCAATCTGGAATTAATTTTTTTGTGATAGGGCAAATCCAATTTGCTTCTTTAACTGTTGATTAAGGAATCAGTTCTACAAGGCTGTCCCCCATAAGTATTTGCTGTTTATTTGTCTGTGGAAAGCTGCTGGAATCCCCTCCAACTGGGAGTGCTGGGTCAGACGTGGCCATAATGAAGAGCAGTCTGGCAACGTTCGGTTCCTCTGACTGGGCTTGTTTGTGTTGAAGAAATAGTTTGCTTTTTTAGCAGCACGCTGAGTCTACCAAATCACTGCTTGTGATTCAGGCAGCACAATTTAGGGCAAGGATGTAGAAACCTGTCTTATTTACCCAGGGTCCGTTTCAGTATACAGGCAGAAAAAGGCAATAAATAACTATTAATTAAATATGACTTTAAATAAGGTAGACTTGCACTTACTTTGAAAGCCCAAAGACTATTCCAACGTGAGAAGTAAGCTTGAGAAAATTTCATAAGCAAACACAGAAAAATCCCTGCAACTACTATGGTAAGAGTAATGCAGTCTTCATGGAAAATGGAGCGGTTGGCCCCTCCGGTTCCCCAAACTGAGGCAGGACTTTCAAAGCAGCTGAAAAATAAAATAAGAACACATGACAGGATAGAAATGCAGACTTTAATGTGTTCGAGCATGTCATTAAGATTTCTTAAATGAAACTGCAGTTGCTGCAGTAACTACAGTAGAAGCAGTGGAGCTCCGTGGAGATTTCAGTCTTGCTGTGCTTTGGCTGCTTGGGTGTGAACGCATCTTGGAGCAGCAGCTCTGAGGTGGATTATGTGACAGTAAGTGACAATCTGAAATGTGCGTGATGTCATTCTTTATGCATAAGAGTCATATTTACTTATGGAAATTCAGCTTACAAGACCAGATTTCTATGACAGACAGAAAAATGAATGCAACTGTGAAGTCAGTAGTCTTTCTACTGTTCTTATTCATTTTTTAAAGCTGAGGATGCAGAAACATGGCCATGTAAACAACTGTACTTGACCAGAGCCCAGAAAGAGTTAAGGTATTGGAGACGTCATGCATTTAATCATCTTTCTATCTCATTACCTGCTATTTTGCTTTTGTGTATGCAAGTTTTGTGCCATCCGGGAAGTGAGCTAAGCGTGACTTGCACCATTCCTGCCTGTGGAGGTCTACGGGATGATTCAGACAGCTGTGCTCACGCGGGTTTCCCTGCTGTCCTTCCTATGCAGATCAGCTCCCTGGCATGCTGAACCATGGTGGGAAGTAAAATTAATTACCCCACGTACTGTCTTTGGACTACTAGAGAGCCTCTTGTAGCTTTTCCAACATGATACCTTTACATGATCTAGGGGCAGCCCGCGGCTCCTGTGCCACTGCGGGACATGTTCTCCTCGATCAATTCTAGGTATTCATTATAGAATCGTGGAATCATAGAATGGGTTGGGTTGGAAAGGACCTTTAAAGGTCACCTTGTCCAACCCCCCCCCGCAATGAGCAGGGACATCTTTATCTAGACCAGGTTGCTCAGAGCCCTGTCCAAGCTGACCTGGAATGTTTCCAGGGATGGGGCATCGACCACCTCTCTGGGCAACCTGTGCCAGTGTTTCACCACCCTCAGCGTGAAAAAATTCTTCCTTATATCTTGTCTGAATCTACCCTCTTTAGTTTAAAACCATTACCCCTTGTCCTATCGCTACAGGCCCTGTTAAAAAGTCTGTCCTCTACTTCACTGGGCTGAAGTGTCCACAACTGGCTCTCCTGGAAGGGGAGAGAGTTTTGGTCGCCGTAGCGGCCAGCTCACCTTTCCCGTACCACGTGCCGGGCTCATCAGGCATGGCTCGGGATACGGGCAGGTCTTCAGCCCGGTGGGATGTAAAGAATTTCCCGGGAGAAGGAGCTGTGGGCATGGGATGAGACCCCGGGGCGGGCGCAGTGCTGGGAGCAGCTCTGGGCAGGGCGGCAGGCGGTGCTGGGGGGGTCTGTCCCCGAAAGCTGGCCAGGTTGACTGTCCCCAACTGATGAGGAAGACGGGCTTGTGGACACCCACGGTGTGGGGTCCTACACGCACGTGTGCACGATCAGTCCTGCGTCTGGTTATCACGTGCACCTTCACAAACGGACCACTAGCCGAGCAATAGCACGATTTCATTTTACATCAACGTAACTCTCAGAGGCATCGCTTGGTGTCTCCTCTGGTGGTCAAGCTAGCTTGGGCCGTGGCCGAAAGCCTGCTCTGAGAGCAGCTGTGCGCTTAGGAAGGTATGGGGAGGTCACCAGAAGACCCCAAAAGACCTATGTGTCCCACCAGCC
>NC_064888.1:42709206-42719206 GCF_929443795.1 Astur gentilis | reverse complement strand
AGCTACAACCATCAGCTTGTGAGGTGATTTACAGGTCTATCACTCATCTTCTGACTTCTTTTTCTCTGCAGACCTGTACCTCAATCTCTCCATTGAATCTCTCTTTCAGAAGGTTTGCACTAGACTTGAACTAAATGTGAGCAAAAGCTAACATCAGCTTCAAAAGTTTCAGACGATGTTGCTGATGCTGTAACAGGTCTCTGTCACTCGTGTCACAGTGGCAGAGCTGTCTTTGAATACATCACTTTCAAGCCACAGACAAAGTCTTCTCCCATAATACCGTCTTTATATTTTTTTTCTTTCATTAAAGGAAAAAATTCTTATCCTGGGACTCAGGCTTCTGGCAATCTCCCTTCTTTATACTTCTCATCATTTTCCTCTTCTGCCTCAAAAGGCAGTGGGAACCTTCACTCCCCTCTTGTTCTGACCATAGGAGCCATCACAGGCTCTGCCTTACCCCTTGCGTTAAATACAAATGCCTTGCCTTGCATTCACAGCCTTTGCAATTTACTCGTTGTATTTATTCTTACAAAGTGTTTGCCTTACCTTTCTCTTTGGCATGTCAGCTGTACCAGTGATGCCAATGGGCATCATCAGCTAGTGTACATTTTAAGGGCAGACTCTTGAGTTCTTCCTCTTGTACAAGACATGAAAACCCCTTGTCCTGGATGTAAACTCTAAAAACATTAATTTGTTCTCTTTCAGTTGTCTCTCCTTGTTCATATCACTATGTTTATAGCAAGATGCAGATCAATGCCAAAAGGAGAATCGGCCAGGAAAGAATACTGGCTTCCTCATTATTCCTATGGTGTGCAAAAATACAATTTGATCTGGAAGCAGTGATTGTGGATACATATCCTAAAGCACATGTATCTGCCTCTGGCATCCGGAAAAATAGAAAACGGGAGGAGTGTTGCTACAGGGACCCACAGGAAGGGGAGGTCTTGCAGAGCTGCTTTGGAAAGGGAGGGGAAGAACTGGAGCTTTGCTGCGCTTTCTGCTTGCTCTCTCCTGTCTGTCCCACTCCTTCTCCTCTGCCACCCCCATGAACTGCTTGTGTTGCTCACTGACTCTCCATCTTCATTATATTTTTGGGCATTTTATGTCAGGGTCTGTCTTCATTGAGGGATTTTTTTCGAACTCAAACTGTGAAACCCTTATCCTTACTGAGCCTTCTGGTTTTATGATAAATACCTTGCTGCTGATGAACAAAGGTGTCATCCCGTAGTCCTGCAAATGGATCCCAGAGTCTCTATCGACCTCATCCCTTTTCCTTCTTCCACGGTCACCCCTGGAACGCACCAGCCCCGCTGCCCCTCACGCAGCCGCAGCCCCACGCCCACAGCCTGGCGCCTGGAAGCGGCGTGGAAATGTGCTTTGCTGTGGAAGAGGGAGATGGAAGAGCCGGCAGCTGCTCCGGTGAGAGCAGGCGGGTGCTGGCACCCACTGCCCTTGCCGCAGGGTCCCTTCGGAGCAGCTCCTGCTTGCACATTTTTCTGGGGGTTTGTGCAGCTCAATTTTAGGTGTCTTAAGCGGCGCATCTCCCTTCTGCGACTGCTTCACCGCCCAGACAGCTCACTGTCCAAGTATAGTCCTGCATCTCTCTCTACTTTTTTTCCTTTCTTCTTTTCTCCTTCTGTCCTTCTGTTGTAACACCTACTTTCCTCACTGTGTAGCCACTGCATCTTTATTTTCTTTGAGATGTTTTTAACAGACACCTTCTCGTTTGTCACCGAGCCAAGTAAACACCTGTTTAGCTGTTTTAATCCTTCATCAAGAATCAACTTCTTCACCTTGTGCTAATTTCCTACCATCGCCATGCTTCTTTCTTACTTCCAAAATAGCTACTGGCTGCACGTTCAGTTTACTAAATAATGCATATGGGATGCATATCCATACTAGCCACTCTGTATACATTACCTTTTAATAGCTGCTTATACATATATTTTACTATCTGTACAATTTTTCTCCTGCAAAAAGTAGAACTTCCTCATTTTTAAGAGTGCATTTGACCTTCTCAGTGAGAATTTCAGGCATTAATGAGCACCGATACAGCCTACCTCCCACCCAAAATACAAGTTTTGGCAGACAAAACATAAAATAGAAATTAAAAAATAAATTGCTTGTTGCACCACAGACTACAGTTGCAGTAGAGTTTCCTTATTTGCTTTTTGGATTTGTGCTGGTGGTGGTGTGCTGGTGACTGGCCACTGAAGGCTGTAACTGGGGCAGATCCCCAGTGTAGAATCAGTTCTAGTTATTTCTGAATTGTCATTAATCTTTTCCTTTTCCTCATTTACTAATGGGCCTAGTTTCTCTCTTGTCTTTTTCTTTTTAGCATATAAACAATTACACTAAAAGAACTTTATTAAGGTTGCAAAGCCAAGCATTCAAAAGTAAAGTAAACAAACAAAAATATAATAAAAGTAACCCCTGCAAGCTTTCGTTAGACTCCCACATATGCATTAGGATATTGGGTTTAGTTCCATAATCAGAAACAGGATTTCCCCCCAACACACATGATCCCTACCTCGTTCAGTACTATTCAGTATTTTTTTCTGTCATTGTTCAGTGTGTGGTCCTCTTATGCCTTAGTTATTGAATGCTATTCAAGTCTTGCCTCAAAAAACCCCCATCAAAATTGCTCCCTGAGCCATCTCACAGAGCTCGTCACTGCTGTGTAGGGCTGCAATAGAAATTTACTTCTGCAATGTCCTTGTCACATGAAGTATCCCTGCTTTCGAAATGGGAAATTGAAGCACAGAGAAATTAAGAATTAAGTAGCTAAATGTATCTGTAAGTGCTGCGCAGGAGAAGTCTAAGATCCAATTTTTCATAGCCCATGTAGCAGGTATGTACATTTAGGTAAATGTACACGCATTCTGTTCTATGCACATACACATAAATGTGCATTCTGTATCTCCAAAACACACTGCTGTCATTGACTTCAGTTGTAGCAATATGCACAAATTCTAGTCTGGGGTTGCAAGTCAGGCACCGAAAAATGAGTCATGCAGAATTAATCACCACCTATAAAAATTGTGGTGTAAGTAGACCTGGCTAGAATTATCAGCTGAGGGAGGGTTAAGGTGGCATACAGAGGATAGCTAATTACCATAGCCATCTTTCTTTCAACCTCCTGACTTATCCTTTTCACAATTTTTAACATTATCAACAAGGTTTGAGAGGGGGTGATTAAAAAAACCCCTTTAATTAATCATTCATTCATTTCAAATATATGAAGAATGGTCTTGTAAAGAAAGTAATTTTAGCTACATAATCACAAAATATCTAACAGTGGATGGTAAGGGTGTAAAATAAGGTTCTTCATGCAACTTTCCACATTCTTAAGAAAAACCTAGATATGATTTTCCTATGCCCATGGGACGTCCGTGGCTTTGAAACATTCAAATCAACTGCAGAGACCTTATCAAACTTAGCTGTGGGCTGCAACTAAAGAAAAGGATCCCTAGAATTCACCAGGTATTTATTTGTTCACAGCAGAGAAGTGATAAGGCTGGGGAACCTTGCATCCTATCTAAAATGCAGAGTGGGAGAGCCTAGTGGGAACACATTCCTCTGCTCTTACTCCCAGAGAAACTCTCTCAGCTAATTAATTAGGTTCTCCCTAGTCGAGGGCCTGTTGAAGAAAAACTGCTCTGACACCTTGTTGTTTAGTCTGAGTATTCAGGAAGAATAGGAAGGACTACACAACAGGTAGGCACCCTTTAAGGAAGGATCAACATTGGAAAATAGTTGTTTTCACAAAGTTGGAAAGGAAGATGGAGAGAAATTGAGCCTGGGCTTGGGACAATGGACTAAAAGTAGCAGAAGGAAGGGAGCTGAGAAGAAGCAAAGGGGAGAGGCAGCAAAGTTATACTGAGTCGGAGGACCAACCGCTGCGTGCAGATACAAATGGAAGGGGAAGAAGAAATGATGAATAGGACTGGTTCCCATCAAAAAGGTCCTGGGCTATCTGTTCTCCCGTTCTGCTAAGTACCCTATTCCAAATAGAAGGTGACACCAATGTCACATATTGCCAGCAGTCAGATAGGAAAATCAAAAAAGAGCTACGGAGGCTCTCAAATACTGGGAGGTAACCAGGAAACCATGAATTCTAAGAAAGACAGGGAAAAAATAAATGCAAGGAAGTTGCTGAAGTTATTAAAAGATAAGATTTATAGGCAAGTTCATTTCAGTTGGTTGGCTATCCAATCAACTACTGCTGCTAATTGGATTAGTTGCCAAAATAAGCTAAGAATAGAACCTTCTCTTTTCTTATTGTTAATGCTTTCCAGGGAAAAAGTCCTTGCGGACAAAAATTAAATCTTTATTTCTAGCAACATAAAATTATCCTCTATAAAAATGAAGAACCTTAACACTTAGTTGTACCTCTTCTGCTGCAGATCTTACAGTGGTTAAAAGTCTTCTGCAATTACACTGTGCTGTGAGATGGAACATTCTTGTTCTTCTCCAAATCAAGCGGTTTGTGGCAGATGCCTACTATTGTTCCTCTTTATTTTGTCATTCTTTCTTGTCCTTTCTCGAAGAATTTCATTGCTACATTTTCCACAGCTGACTTACAGCTTTCTGGCAACATAAATACTTCTGACATATTGGAACAACCCTAGAGAAAGCCTTAGGTAATTTCAGAGTGTCCCTTAATATGGAGAACCCTGAGCATCCCCCTATCAAGTTTTTTTTCCTAAAGCCAGCACAACTGTTTCCAAAACAACTCTCTGAGAAGAAAATCAGTTCCTCTTTCATTGCTGTACAAAAGTGCACCTAAATAATAACCTGCAAATAAGTTACGTATATAACACAGGTTCTGTGTTGTATTCTTCAACCTTGTAAAAACAACAGGTCCACTGAAATTATCAATATCGTGATTTCTGGTTTGTTTTTGGTTTTTGGTTTTTTTTTTTTTTTGTTTTTTTTTTTTTTTTGTTTGTTTGTTTTTTTTTTTTACTTTGTAGTATTATTTTGTTCTTTGTATTAATACATCATCTCAAACCATAGTGGATATGTAGCCTACTCTTTCTTGTAGCCTGTGTGATACGAACTTTTATGTAAGATACCCAGTGCAGCCCTCAGTTTCCAGCTTAAGCAGGTTGTTTCTTGGGAAGATCTGTTCTTCAGCTATTATTAACTCACATGTCTAAAGGCATGACTAATTAATCTAGGCTCTATCTTTAGGTTTTAGCTTTAGATTTTTATTTTAGCAAAGAAAAAACCCTGTAACTTAGAAGTGGAGATGTTCTGAAGTCCTTTCTAAAACTTCATCACAGGTGAAGGACAGAGGATGGGACTAAAGCATTGGATGAAGTTGTAGGTGACGTTCCTCAAAGGACAGAAAATGTTGTCTTTGGCTAACGCTCTTGAGAAGGAACGCACAGAGTGATATGGGTTTAATTTCAGAGAGGGAAGTCTTGCATCCAGCTTGGGTGCCTGGCTGCTCGCACCCAGCTGCCAAATAACTGAGTTTGCTGCAAACGTGGCCTGACCTGCCTTCCTCCTGCCGCAGGAAGGGATGGCGTGCCCAGCACAGGGTCCTTGCTCATGAGCCACCACCCCTGCTCCGTGCGGTGGGTGGTGTGTTCACCAGAGGAGCTAAATTTGCTGCAGCTTGAATTAAAGAAAGCCTTTCAGCAAATTATTTCAAATGAGCTGAAGTTGATTCTCTCTTTTTTACTCTCCGTACTTTAATTAAACTCCCTGGATAGGTTCTTACTCCTGAAAGCGAGGCGCACACTGAAGTATCGCACAAAACAACAGCCTGTTACTATCTGCGGAGATGATGGCTTGAAAACTGCGGTAGTTTGTAGTAATGTGAAATATACTCACTTCACAGTCTTGCATAAAGGATGAAATTGGCCTATTTGTCGTGGTGTAAAACCCTCTTCCATTAACAATGATTTCTGCTTTTGTTAGGGAATGGTGGTAATGCTGAGCTCTATGCAAAAAGAAAAGTGCATACAGTTGATACATACACTTCATACATTTTCCATCTGTTTATGTTAAAAGAAAACACATTTTCTAGACACAGAGAGTGGGGAACCTAATTCAAAGGGTAAACAAGTTAGAACAAAGCATTTTTCCAAAGAAGCCTCCTTTAAAATTAGGTCAAGGCTTAATTCTAGTTAATAAAGAAGTCATACCTGAAGGATTAGTTTGGACCTCTTTTTAAGTCTAGTGTGAAAAAACCCCATCAAAATGCTATCTGTGCAGAAAGGAGCGTAGCGATGCCTGCCTGAGTGTGCAGCCGTCCTGAATCGGTAGCGCTGAGAAGCAGCAACTATCCCATCCATCTCCATGGAAAGAGAGCTTTGGAAAGCTAAAGTTGCAAATTACATCTCATGCCTGTCATCAAACTATTATCAGCTTCTTCACTGCTGAGTCGTACAGATATCCAGAGACATTTATCTGTCCCAGAAATCCTGGCTCAGATTAGGTGCCAACGTTTCCACCTGTTACTTACTCATCTGTTGAACTTACTCATCTGTTAAACTGGGTCTTATGAATACATCTGAGTATTTTTAATTTTAAATTCTCATCATTGCAGAACGTGAACATTTATGGACAATGTAAAATTTCATATCAAACTAATCAAGATGGAAAAATACCATAATGATAATTTATTTATTTTTATTCAGTTGAATAAAAGTATTTGAATTCCTTTAACATACTTGAAGTTGTCCCAGAATCTCAGAGGCATTACAGTTACCCCAGAGAGCATGGAGACCTTACTGTAAAATACTGGGAGACTCGATGGTACCTAATAGACAAAGATTGCTCTTCAGGCCGAACCCAAAATGTCAAAGAGGAAAGGCGGTTGATTGTTTGCAGGTGCAGACTGAATTAGTTATCCAACACGGATCTCATCAGATAAAATATCCAGCTAGCCATTTGATATACGTCTGGATATTAAACAGTTGCCTAGTGTGGGGAGCAGCCATCAAATATTTGTCCAGTTGTATCTACCATTGGGCTGGGATGTGTGGGTACTCACCGGTGTTTTTTGATAAAGGAGACCACTCTGCAAATGCTTACAGATGACCCAAAAGACTACGAAACCCAGCTGAGACACATTTGCAGCTAAATATGATCCAGCTGTGTGGAACAGTGCTTATTATCAGAAAAGTTTGGGGAGATACCTAGAATGTCATGCAGTTCTACTAATATTAGCTTTAGCAACTCACAATTATAATGACTAATTGGAGCCATCACTCATTGCTATTGAGTTCCCAGGTGAAAACTATGGACCAGAACCTCCATTAGCATAAATTAGCATTGGAAAGTCAATTAAGTTACACTGATTTTACACAAGTTTTACTGTCTTGCGTAAAGCTGAGAGAAAAAAGACCCATTTCTGATTTCAATTATCCATATTTTTTTCCCCTCCAAAGCAAAATTTTGTTGCATTTCATAACAGGTCTCCATAAACGTACACATCTTTAACTAGAATATAGTCCTGTTATTTTGCTAAGCAGAGCAGGCTTGCTTATCTATTTTCTTGAACACAGCCTGTGCCTTCCAAGGCGATTTCGGTCAGCTGGATTGTTGCTGCTTTTCTCAGAAGAGGACTCAGTGTGGATAAAAGTGTTTTCTGTGAAACATCTCTGCTGGAGAACTTGCTCCCGTTCCCATCACATGAGTGGAGAAGCTTTTTTTTCTCTCCTCTGTGTGTGTATGCAATGGGGAGAAAAGGGGAGATAAAAAAGAAAAGGGTAAAAATACGCAAGGTAAATAGTTGCAGCAATGTAAGGAAAAAAGAACATGATCATTTGCGTTATATTTACAAATTAGTGTGTGAGTACCGAAATATATGGTTTTAAAGCAACAATATTTTTCAGTAACATAAATCTTAATGGAAATCTGGCAGAAAGGTACAGAAAAACGTCTGCAGGTTGACAGTATAAACTTAAGCAGATGACTCTAAATGTTTTACCCTAACTTGAAGTTATCAGAAACATTCAAGAGAGTGTTCCTGGAAAGAGGCATGTGCAAAACACCAGTAGTTTATCAGCCCTCTCATTCAACAGAACTGTATAACTGAATAAGGTCTGATGAACTATATGACAGTGAAAATAAAAATTAATGGAAGCCTAACAAATTCAATAGCTTTGAGAATTTTTGAACCATACAGTGCACAGGTACTGGTTTGTGTTTTCTTTTTAAAATTATTAAAAAAAAAATAATCCCAGTGGTAAAGTACTCAGGGTTTGTTTTTTTTTGTAAAAGATTACCTTCCATCTGCAGAGATAGGTCAGTGTCAGGCTGGCCCCGAGCCACTTTAGGGACTGAACAAGAGAAGAAGCCCGAGGTCTGCTGAACAGAGTGCAGGTGTGTCTGACGTAATGAGAAATTCCCCATAGCGTCATTTTTCATTTACAGTGGCACCAGCATATCTGGCCTGGTCCACCAGGAAACGTTCATGGCAATTTTCAGGCGGAAGACGAGACCTGAATTTTTGTTTCACATCGGAAACATGTTTTTATAGTTCAGGTATTCCCACACATATTTCAGCTGTAACGAAGGGGTTTCAGACAAGGGCGCGACAGGTTTCCATCGCCCTAGGACCAGGGCTGCCGTTCGGTCGCACTCTTTATTCTTTGCGGCGTTCCCACGGGAGATCCTGCCCTGGGATCCCACCCGCGGCCGTCTTCAGAGGGAATCCTCCCGCACGGCCCTGGGTAGCTGCTCTGGGCCTGAGACGCCTCCTCAGAACCAAATTCCTCTCCTGTATCTTCACCCACACCTTCACGCCTTCCTATCTGCCACCGGTGCCTCTAACCGCGGCGTCTGCCCTGAGCCGGATCTTTCTTGCTTTTCTCACCCATCTTCTGCATCCCAGAGGAGCCTGGAACCGGCTCTCCCTCCACACCTCGCTCTTTCCGACCCACGTGTTAGTGTCCCTGTCCCTCGGATTACAGCAATCCGGGACCAAACGCGAACACCGCGATGCGGCCATCCGCGGTCACGCACACAGATTAGGGGCCACGTTATTCTGTTCAGTAATTCTAGCCGCTCTCCTACTTCATTTAAGCATCCCGCAAAACCGCCTTTGCTTGCAGTAGGAAATTTTTTGGACAGATTTCGTACTTCCACCAGTGTGAACTAGGTAACAGATGACTGCAGTAGAATATTCTGGATTAAAATATTTTTGTAGGCCTGACCTCTCTCGACTGTCGTCTCTGTGTCGTTGTCCCTTCAGGTAACGCTCCTCCTTCCGTGGAGCGCCCATGTCCTCTGGGTATCTGCACTCAACAGACTGGGCTGATAGCGAGTACCACGTGGGGAGAAATCTTTCTAATCAGATCTTCATACTTGTTCTCTCTTGTTTTATTTCAACTTAGATACTATTTTAATTATTGCTACTAAGAGTTTTGAAGGTGCAGTGTGTATGAGAGGGAGCCTGTAAATACAGTGGCATCGCGTAGCTCCTCATAACCATGGAACTGGCATATATTGTCCTGTTGAAAACAGCATCCCGAACTGCAGCCCGCAGTAAGATAGATGTCTTTGCTAAGACAAATTTTCCAATACGCTTCAGCCAGGATTATTTTATGATGGAAGAAGACTTCCGTGGGTAAAGCCGTCAAGAACAGACTCATCACTTGTTCTTCTCCCGGCTGCGAGAGGACGAACGGAGACCTGTTAACTGGCTTTGGCATGCAAAACCCTCCGGACAAAGAGTTACAGGAAATCTGAGGACAGCCCTGGCACAGCTTGGCAGCTACGATAAGTAATTTATCAAGCGGTTATTTGATAATGTCCGTTAGCGTACCAGGAGAGCGGAGCGGGTCTCGCCAGGCAGAGAGAGGGTTCCGGCAACGAGGACCGCGCAGCCCCTCCGCGCTGCTGCCCACCCGCCCACCCGCCTCCATTTTGGAGCCAGAAACCTGGCAGGGTGTTGGGCAGCGTGGCCGGGAGCAGAGGGGACCCCCACCTGCCCGCCAGGCAGCCCCGCACCTCCCGGGGGGTGAGGGCAGGGCATCGT
>NC_064888.1:42694206-42701706 GCF_929443795.1 Astur gentilis | reverse complement strand
CATGAGAAATAGAGGAAAATCAGTAAAATCTCCTGGCTCGATAAAGCTCAGCAGGACTGCCATCTCCCCTTTCTGAAGACTGTCCCAAGCCCTCCTCCAGGGATTCTTTTTCCAGCATCACCAGGACAAACGCACAGTTCTGGCTCTCTAATTTCAGATCGATTTGTGTCACGGATTAGCATTCATTCTGCAATAAGACAAGGAACAACCGATTCAAAAAATACAGAGGAAATGAAATAGCGCAGTGGTTTGGTGTGGACAGCACCTTGGTAAGCCAACTTCAGTGAAAGAGTTTGCGTAGCGGTCAGTGTCTTTAGAGGCCAAGCTTTGTGTGTAAAAGAATGTATTTTTCAAGGCGTTTCAATATATACAAATAAAGTGCCAATGTCAAAGTGATAGTAAGCGACTCCTCTTGAAGTGGAGCTTCCCGTTGCACTCCCTATGGAGATCTGCTTTAAGGCAGCGGGTACACTCTGGTTTTGTGTAATGACTCAGTGACAGTGTGAGCAACGCATAACAGCAATAGTTGTAATTATTTTCTCTTTTAATTATTTTCCCTACTGTAATGCATGTGGTCAGGATATAAGGAGCTGTACAGACAAAAAGCTCCGAGTAACCCTGTGGATGAACGGATTAACCTGTACATCTTTCACCTGCAGAAAGCAGGCTTCTCCTAAATAGTTCTCACAATGTAGTGTCACAAATACCACCGATTGTCTAAAAGTGAAAAAAAAAAAAAACCCAAACCAAAACCCAAACTGCGGTAAAGGTGCCGTATCTGATGGCAAATGATAACTGTTCATTAGTGCCCAGTATCTCCTTTTATTAAAGATTATGAGTCAGCAAAGTCAGTACTTGTATTTTGAAGTCCTTCATTTAAATTTCTCAACTTTTTATTTAACATCAAAAAGACTCTGTTCTTAAAGAGGATAGGGATAGTCAAAGGTGGAGAGGACTAAATAAGTCAGGCTAAATATCCTCTGAAACTGTAGCTCTACTGATAGGATTAGCATCAAATAACAAAACTAGATGGTTTATACTCTGGATAATTCATAGCAGGAGAAAAGCCAATAATGAATTTAAATGCTAGAACGTGACTTTTTCCTTGTGATTGTTCCTAATGCACAGGTACTGGGCTGTAGGGCTTGAGGGCAAGGGACTGCCTTCTCTTCAGAGCTTCCCTGCTGACAGCCAGGCAATGTACCTCCTCCCCTGCTTTCCCACCACCAGCAGTGCGGAGCACAGGATCATGGTGCAAGGAGTCAGAGGCAATAAGAGGACGAAATACAATAGGCTGTGCAAGAAGAAAAATGTTTTTCTAACTCTGAGCTCACATGTTATGGACGTATTATGCTGCTTTCTGGAACTGAAATCCGAATTTCTTGAGACTTAAATTTCTTTTGCTTTTAGCAGATAGTTGTGGAAACCACTGGCGCTGCTAGTCTCGTATGGCTAAATTATGTGTTCAGAGTTAGCCGGAGTATAGATTTAGTCTTGCTGCTGTTGCACAGAGTCCATTGTAAGATAATTTGTCCCACTCAATTAGACTAAGTTGTCATGTGAGAAGTGCTGAGCTACCACAGCCCGGCGGCCGGCGGCACCAAAGTTAGCTTGCTCAGAGCGAGCACCCAGGCAAGCACACAACCCAACAGCGGGCTAAGAGTCCAATAACGTTAATTTACCAGCTGGGGTAGGGGGCTTTTGAAGCTCTCTTTCTTCTGAGCTTCATAGAGAAGGCTGGACGGTGCTGGGTAACAACATTTCTACCTTCCAATTTCAAGAGTAGGAAATTACGCAGAGAATTATGTTAAAGAACGCTGAGGCGGAAAGTCAAACGCTGACCCTTCCATTTTTGGCAGCATTCAAGTTGCCTGTTGTAACCTGAATTTCATCCCCCTTACGAACACAAGACCTGATACAGTCTTGAACTGCATGATGACTTCCCACGTTCGCGACCCTTTCTATGGTTGGTGCCTATTTTTCAAGGTGTGAATCAGGATTGTGTAGTGAAGGAGACCTCCCTGTACCTTCTTCTGTTCATTTGTCACTGAAGTTAGGTAATATTTAGTGTCTGAGGCAGAGGAAGGAAGGTATCGGTCCTCCTGCTGGGTCCTGCTGACCCAACGAATTTTGTCTCAAATACGGTTTCTATGTCTATTTCTGTCACGTATTTTCTGTGTCGTCTTGGATGAGTCATGACCAGTTTTTCAGCATTGCGGCATCCTTCTCTGTCTAGTTCAGTGTTTAACAGCCACTTGGAGTTTTAATTGTAGGCGTGCTGAGCGCTCACCCTGCGTCTGCTATCGGCAGGACCTGGCGTGTGAACTACGCTACGAAAAACACTTTTGATTGTGCAGGCTAACTGGGAGGCGGGACGGAGGAAAACCTTGGGAAATACAAAGTATAACCTAAATTAAGACTTTAAGGATATTCAGGTGGAGCGTACAGATCGCGCACTGGTAAGCCAAGCTGTTGATGGCAGAGCGCAGACCTCCTGCAGCTGGTGCTGGTCCAGGCGGAGCCAGCCCGGGGGTCTCCACGCCGGGGTGGTGGCCAGTCGGCTCCACCGCGTTAAATCCCACCTGGGGGGTCACAATGGCACCCAGCCCAGCAGAGCTGGTTTCCATCTCTTTGTACTTCACCCCGACTGAAAACCAGTCATACAGCGGTAATTTCGCCTCCTGGAAGGGCAGCGGTGTTAATTTTGAAATGCTTAAATGGGGTGGGGAGAATGTCTATAAGGAGGTTGATAAGACATTGACTTAATAAATTACAAGGTTAGGAAGATGTGCCCCGTGGAAGTCATGGTGCTACATATTTTTCAGGGAATATAAAAAACGTGTGAGGTAATGTTAATCATCGTTCTCCATCCTGTACACTGAGTAGGACAGCTATTCTACATATAAGAAAGTGATAAAATATAATCATATAATTTCACACATAAATCAATACTATGTGAAGATTGTGCAAGCGTTTGTTAGCTTGTGGGTAGTTGACAGTGAGCAGTTCTTTAATGTAAAGGCTTTAATTGGCAGATATACGTTACTGAAAGCAGTAATGAAAAACTTGTATTTATTTTGGGACATTTACAAATTGATGTGCTGTTCCATTTCGAATGAGACTACAAATCAATGATTTTATCCTCTAACCACTATAATCATAATTTGCCAGTTGTTTAGTTGGAAGGAGTTTTTAAATTAAAAAAAAAGATCATAATCATTATACCAACAAGAAGACTGATTAATTAATTAGTCCTCACTGAGATATTTAGATGTACCAACTTTCAAAGTGTCCAGTATGAAGCTAAATTACTTCGCTGTTGTTCTGGCTTGGCATTTATGGTAATTTGTCAAGCCTATATGCAGTAATGGATTGACTCATATAACGAAGGCTATAATTGCAGCTGTTAGGTAGGCCTTCTTTATCTCAGCCTGTCTCAGTCCCCATTCCTGCATGATTTCTTGCTGTGCCGAAGCCATGTGTGTCTTGTTTTGTTTTAATACATTACTGACCCAGGGTCTCAGGTTACTGGGGTTCCTGTCATACATTTAGTTCCACTCTCATAAAGCATTGCACAAAAAATGCTGGAACAAGGTAACAATCATTGCTCAATATACTAAGTATAAATGTCAGAGTGTAAAACTTGACTGCAGGAGAACAGTGTAGGGGGAGATAATAATTGAAAATAGGACACTCTGAGCTATAACAGTGAGCCTGTGGGTTATAAGGGCTCCTACGGCATCATGCAATATGTCTGCTATGTCTTGTTTATCATTAAAAGCTTGATATCAACCATCTCTTTACTACATATATTATGCTGTATCGGCAGGTTTTGTTCTGGTGGCTAAAAATGCCCTTGCAGACCTTAGCAGGTCATGTTCTCTGTCGTAACGGCAACTCCTACAGGAGCCGCAGCATCCTCAGCAGTGTGGTACAGGAGGCCGTGTTGAGCAGAAAATCTAGTAGAACAAAGCATGTGTTTAGTTGTTTAGTACTTTTAAACTGTCTTCTTCTTCTTCTTCTTCCTCTTCTTCTTCTTCTTCTTCTTCTTCTGTGATCCTTTCTTTGCCCTGACACACCACTTACTTACTTTTCAAAGTGTCTAAGGGTGACAACAGATGTTTCGTAAACTTATCTTTTAATCTTTGATAACTTACGTAATTGAAGAAGTTAACAGGTTGTTCACTTAATAGGGATCATTTATACAGGATTTTTTTAATAACTTGCTGGAAGGGGGAAAAACCACTCTTGGCTAATATGAAGCATATTTTGCATTTATTATGGGAAAAAAAATTTTCAGGTAGGAGGTGAGGAGACAATTTGGGAATTTTCGTTAGCTGAAAAACTGCATATTAAACATGAATTGTGATTTTCCATCTGGCCCTACTGGTTAGGAAGCTGCAGTTGGGCATGATCTTCACTGTCAATCAACAGTCCCCAACTGCGAGACGCAAACCTCATGACGAAGCCCACCCCAACTCATTAAACCAAAGCAAACTGTATGAAGTGCGCTGCTGTGTGATTTTAATATTTGGTGCATGTGACAGGATCATTTTAGTGATTTGCAGGATTTATCTCCTCTTAAAAGTACTGCCTAAGGCTACTCTAATTGGTAGGAAAGCAAATTCCCCCTTCTCCTCCTGTCACTCTTTGTTTTATTTACTGAGAACTGCCGAAACCTATTTACACAATAATGAGGATAAATCACCGTGATGCTTTCAACACAAAGAGAAATGTTGCGTGAGTTGAAAGCTGTACAATTAAAACTAAATTCAAAATATTTCTGAAGTAGTGTCTACAGTTAGTGATAGTGAAATAAAATTAAGACAAATGATATGAGCGTACACTGCAACTCGTGCAGATAGACAGCTAAAATCAAAATTCTTGAGGCATCTTTTACGACGGACAATTTCATTCAAGATTGCAATTAAGTAAATGTATGTAAGTTGCTGACAATAGCCCAGATGTTCCCCCTAGATACATACGGTATGCAGCTCTTTCGTTTTTCTCATGGACGTGGAGCTCAGCTACTTCCATCACAGTTGTCTTCTCCGCAAGGACCCACCAGCAACGTCTCCACCTGTGGGTCAGGGTGGAGATACCAGAGGTGGGGAGGACGCTCCTCTCTGCAGGTGTGAGGTTGCGCCTCTTTCGCTCTTGCGTCCTGCAGAAGTTTCTGGAAAAGGAAACGGCAGCTTCAAGCTGAGAACAGGCCAGCCCAAGCATCAAGGTGAAGGCTGAGAATGCAACATCTGAAGCTGGTGGCCGTCGTGCTCCTGCAGATCTCAGCGGGTCTTTGGCCCTGTGCTGACTAAGAGTTTCCAGATAAAGATTTCCCTTGGCTGGCTTTCATGGGGGAGAACAAACTGCCGGGGTTGTTGCAATGGAGTGAATTGTGGGCTCTCCTTCCTGGGGCTTGATTCTGTGCTTCTTGCTTGAAGACTGCCACTGAAACAACCTGGTCTATTAATACTGTCTCAAAATGGGCTGCTCACCACCTGGTGCATTTTATAAAGAAACAGGACAATCTCGAAGTGCTTACTTCCAAACCTCATGCATCGCTATCATGAGACATTTTATATGTGTTTCGATAAATAGTAATTAAAAATCGAATTAAGATATGCACCGTTGAGAGATCTTTGCTCTTACCTAATTTTTAGTCCATGCTGTAACAACCAGAGAGCGGAACAAAACCAACACATGTTGATCAGGACAACTGACACCGATGAAAATGCCTTTTACAGAGTACACTCGGTCTGCTCTTTAATTTGCCCTAGCACAGGCCCCCGGGCCTCAAATTAGACTATACTGTTGCAACCAAGAAAACACCATATGCACCATGAAGAGAAAAGCACATCTTTTGAGAACAGCCTTTCTTTTTTTTGGTAGGGCACACAGGCAGGTTACCAAAGCTCAGTGGTAATGGCAGAGGTGGCAAAGCAACAGGACGATGCTGAACGGTGCTGCCAAAACGGCACCTTGTGCCGGCAGCGCCGCCGAGAAATTGCTGGCGTTCAGCACCGCTCGGCTTGTACGCACAGCTATTGCTGAGAGTCCAGCAGAGAACAGATATCTTCTTTGCCGTTAAGTGCAATGCAAGATATCAATAAGTGTAATAATGAATAATTAAAGATGTACCTCTTATTAGAACACAGGTTTCACGTTATCTGTAAGAGGACCTTCGCTTTCACTGAAACGAAGGAAATAAATTCTTTTCAGAGAAGCTTCGCAAGGTATTTTTCACAGATGTTGCAATAAAATACTTTAATAACCCTACAAAATTACAACATCAAAGTAAAAACTTATAAAATATTAAGGCCTAAAGTGACCTTTTGCAAAAGCACGTGCAAATCCATCGGTGCCAGTGGAGTTATTTTTATTTATGTTGTCAGGTGTTCATTACATCTATGTAAAATTTGAATAATTGGCTCTTTGGTTTAGATTCCACAATAAGTGATAGCAGAGACGAAAATCCTATTGATATTAACGGTGGCGGACCAGTCCTCATTGCAGCGCCGCGCACGGAGCTTGGCCAATCTGCGTTGGGAGTGGAGAAACGCAGGGTTGGGATGTAAGCTGTGGTCAGAGTCGCGCTGATCCATCAGCCCCATGGGCAACCACCAGCCCTGGGAGCTGGATGGCTGGATCCGTGTCCACATGCATATCTGGACCGCTTCCCAGCAGATCCCCAAAAGCGTCCGCAAACCGGCCTCCATGGGGTGATGGAGGGGGTCACAGCACGCTCACCACTGGGCAAGCCGTTACTGGGGGGTCCCTGTGAGGTTGTACTGGTTGTTCCTGCAGAGCAATTTCACTGCTGGTCAGTTTGGCCCTGCCTGTCTCAACTCGCTGGCCAAGGCCAATGACTCATTTTAAAATCATATTTTTACTCTCTTCTTCCCTCCTCCCCCCAAATTGCGGCCAGGGTTTTGCACACTTATTTCTTTGTGTCCTGCTGCAGCTGGTGCATTTACTTCCAGACATCACTATTAAAATTTAGTTTTCTGGTTACTTAATTGGGAAGTGGCGATCCATTCATTTCCATTTGTTGTCTTATTTCCACGCATGTCATTTATTTGCAAAAAAGTAAGACTGAAGTAAGCGCGGGGCAAAATGGTAGAGCTCAAGTTTAATTTTTAAAAGGTTCTCTTGAAATAATATTTTTACTGTAGATTTCTTTCAATGTAAGTATTCTAGAACTGATCCTAAATTAATAGTCCGAATGCCTAACGCTTATACATGCTTTTTAGAAGAATTTTGCCTGCAGAGTACTTACAGTACTAGCCCCTAAATTTCTGAAAATATGCTTAAAAAGCACAGCACTTTTCTATATACAGTGCATCTTGACAGTTTAGGTGATGACTGCTCAGTTATACTGAAAAAAATTCAGATAAGCAGATTTTAGCACATTTACCATGTCTTTTAACTTCATCTGACACTGTTTGGATGGAGGATGAGAGAAGTATATTTTTATATCCCATGGGAGTTACTTTATGATGA
>NC_064888.1:42681706-42684206 GCF_929443795.1 Astur gentilis | reverse complement strand
TGGTTAGCATCTGTGGAATGTCCCAAAGGTAAAGGAAAAAACCCCGTGTCCTATCAAATAGTAAATATTCCGTCTGAATAACAAAAATAGCCGTATTTACGTGTACGCAGATAGGGAGGCAAAATAGGCAGCTTAGGACGTTTCAAAGCTGTTTTAATTTGGGAGTCTTTCGGAGGATTAGGGTATATTATTCAACTGCTTTCGCCCTACCAAATCTGTTACGTCTTCCGTTACTTCTTTGTCCTTGGATTTTGGGTACCCTTTGGAGGTAAAAGCGGAGCCGAGAGTTCGGCAACTTCTGTTGCGACGGCCTCGACTCCAGCACGCGATCGTAACGGCGGGGCTAAATTTCGGGTGCCAGCGTTGTGCCAGCGTTGTGCCAGCCGAGGCTGTTAGTCTCTGCTTTGGTTCAAAAACGCGTGTACTGTACAAGCAGGGGGATGTTCATTTTGCTAAAGGTTCTGTTGTATATTAATTTTAAGTTGCAGTGTCTGCACTACAAGATGACACCACTAGCATTTTGATTAAGGATTTTATACATGAAAAAATTTTCATTATCTTAGTTCCCAGTGATCTCTCAGGATTGGTTGGATTCCTGACCTGCAGCTGTGTCTCGGAGTGGCAGGATAAATGCTTGTGTATTAAAGTGCGACCTATGCTGTTTTCTCTGTTACATGAGCAATTAATGGGGCTTTTTACTCTTGGGAAAGTCAAGACTCTTCATAACAAAACATGCACCTTACTGGATTTTGCTCATTTTTCTTCCTGCTTCGAGAGCGGTGCGATGGAGTTCTCCCTATGACCTGAGGCGCAGCATGGTGAAAGCGCGCTGTACAGACACAGACTAGGCCTTTTTTTTTTTTTTTTTTCTGCTTTTCCTCTCTAAAAATCACTTTTCAGAAACCCAAACTGGAAAATAATTGTAAAACAGCGCCTCAAAGTTCTAGGATCACGCGCCTGCTTCGCCTCAGACCGTCTTCCTCAGCTAAATTAATTAACTCTGCTGACTTTTAGGCAACTTCTGGGAGGCGGGTCAGTCGAGGACGCGAGCGTCCAACTTTCGGGCTTAAACCTTAACATTAAGTGCGGTTTTGGGTTTTTTGTTTTTCTTTTTCCTACCCGTCGGTCAGGGCAGAATTCGGAGGCAGGGCCTCTCGCGCCCCGACGTTCCCGAATGTGCCAGAAAATTGCCACGAAATCGGCGATCGCCCCTCGGTCGCCTGAAGGGGGGCTGCGGGGGGCGGGGGGGGGTTGGGGGGGGGCGACCGAGGGGGCTTCGCGCCGCTCCCCCCCACCCCCCCCCCGCGCCACGTGCCGCCCCGCCGGCGGGAACGACGGCGCCCTCTGGCGGCCGGCGGAGGAACGGCCGCCTCCTCCTCCTTCCCCGGGGGCCGCGGGTTCGAAGCCCCGGTCCGGCGAAAGCCGCCCGCTCGGGGCGAGATGCTCGTCTGTTTATCTGTCAACGTTTTGACCAAAAAACCCACCCCCAAAACCCAAAAGCAAAAAAACCCAAAAAACGGGAGCTGACAAACACCGGCGTCGTGGGCGGGAAGCCGGCAGCGGGGCGGGAGGACGGTCACGGGAGGAGCGCGGGTGGGTTCTCCGTCGCGGGTCGCCCGCTTCCAAAGTTTCGCGCCGGCCGGACGAGCCAAAGCCCAGGTGTCGGGGCGGCTCACGACGTCCGACAGCCGCGGGGCTGCTTGAAAAACACTTTTCTTCCTGCATTTTCTCCGCTGTCACTTTTGCGGCGTACCTTCTGCCATCTGGATATTTATGCCGCTCTCCGCGCTCGCACTGGGGTTTTGATAATTCTCTACCTATTTGTAATTGCAGAATCATAAAATATTTTAATTTCAAGGTTAGCAATTTTCCCTTGCATACTTAATTTATAATTAGCTGGTTTATAAACCTGTTCTGCGAATATAATTTTAGTGTTGCCAAATGTTCTTCATGAATAATTAAAGGCAAATCCCTATTTATCAAATTATTAATATACCTAATAGCCTTGTTTTCATAAACAATGCATCGGAGTTGAATTTAAAGCGCACCTCGCGGGGGGCGCGGGGGGCCGGGTTCCCACCGAGGTGGAAGCCCTCCCCGCGGCCCTGCACAGAGAGCCGCTTGTCTGGCGCTGGTGTCGCAGCCCCGACCTGCTTCTCTCCCACAAAAGCCAAGGTATCAGTAGCTGCGCAAACACAATACCCATTCAACAAGGTTGCTTTACTTCGGCGGTCTTTGGAACAATGTTATTATTTGTCTCCCTATACTACACCGCACGTTTTCAGGGAAGCCAGCGGATGAAACCCTGCTATTTAAAAGCTTAAAACAATCTTTCAGTATAATCCTCGCCCATTAGGTGCTTTCTGCCCTTAAAAGCGAGAGGAAGCAAGAGTAACTTTTAAATACGTGTTTAGTCCCAACTATAAAGAGGCATTAGGAAGTAACTTGGAGGAGCTGTTTTCTTTCTCGCATGTAAACACTGAAAACAGTAATAAAAAGT
>NC_064888.1:42664206-42674206 GCF_929443795.1 Astur gentilis | reverse complement strand
AGTATAGCAAGATCTCATCTGTAGGCTTAATTGAACGCACCAACTGCGTACCTGAAATACAGATGAAAATGAAAGAGAATTATCAGAGTAAACCAAAATGGTGCCTGCAGGGCTGATGCAGATTTCTGTCCTCTGTCCGGTTTGAGTTGGACGTTGGGAAGATCTTGTTTGATAAAAGGGTGGAGGCTGCTTGTCACTGCAGGTTTCGGCTGGCTTCCTTACCAGAGATCTCACCTATCGACACTGCGGATTTTGGTTTAGGGCGTTGTCACCAGGACACTCATACTAGGTATCTGAAATAAAAAGAATTAAATATTTACTTCCTGCTGAGGTTTATTTGCATGAATGGTGCTTCTGTTTGGGATCTGGTGGAAATACGCTTTACTAATGATGCTTCTAGCATGTAATAGGTGGGTTTCCACCACAAATATTCCTTTAGCCAAACTATTTGAAAAGGACCAAACTAAAGCTACCGCTTAGGCTTATAACGCCGAGTATTTTCTTGCTTAGTGCTGAAATTCAAGTACAAAAGTCTTTCTGGTCTATTTGCTACAACGCCTCCTATCAAAAAGGTTAAGAAGAGGTGAGAAGGATGAAAAGGCACTTGCAGGGTTTAAAAAATCTTCTATGGAAAAAACATCTTTCATACCACAAAAAAGTCTCCTGTAGGTTGTTATGTGCATAAGGTGGAGGCTTAAGAGCAGACACATTTGCAGATGAACTGCTTTTACTAGCTTCTCCGAGACATGACATTTGTTCAGAAGATTAGCCAGGTTGTAATGTGTAGCATAATTGCACTGTGCGGATGTCCCAGAAGTGAAAACCTAATTGCTTGACAGGCCTATAACTTTGTGGTACGCTCTCACCTTGTTAGGTCCTTTTCTGATGCAGTTCAAATGAAGTCTGGCCGCAGGTGTGCCTAATTTACCTCGCAACAGAACGTGTTGAGTTTAATTGCACAGTGGTTGTTAGGAAAAATTGGTGGGTGGAATATCAAGTGACTTACTGTACACGGATGGCAGATGGGCGTTGAGAGGCATCGCGAGCTAAGTGTATAGGTGAGGTGAGTTAATAAAAGATGTAAATTTTATCTTAAAATAGTGAAGTCTTGTAGTAGGTAATACATTTTAATTAAGATGGTAGCAGTCCCCTTGCTAGCAGCGTGAAAAAAATCAGAGCAAAGGAACATCACAAAGACTGCATTTTTCTCCATATCAGTATTTTAGGAGCAGCTTAGTATGTTTAGGAAGGCTATTCTGCAAGACTGCATTTATTAAAAAAGACTACAATTTGTGCATAGAATACAAAATATAGCAAGGAGAGCCAAATCTAGAAAGGCTTGCATTCTCATTCTGTTGGTAGCAACAAAGTTTGAGACGCGACCAAACGGAGCTCCGATCCAGCTCCTCGCCTCTTGCTGTGTCACAGAGATCTTGTCTCAGGAGTGCAGGGCTCACAGAGAAAGCATCTGGCCCTGTTCTTTCTGCAGTAAGGATGGGTTCGTAGCGCCCACGGTCCTTGTCGGTCAGCTGAGAGGAATGATCAAGTCAGTCACCTTCTCCTGGCCAGGTTTGAGGAACGCCCTGCCTGGGAACATGGTTTTTAACTTACGTTGCCTTCCTCTGAAAGTCCTGTCCTGATGCCACCTGTGCTCCATGAACTCTCTGAAAACATAGATTACAAAATAAAATATCTCTGTTTGAAGGAATGTAGCAGAGCTGAAATACGAGTGCCGCTTGTGTTCACCCCAGCCTTGTGGCTTCAATATTTATGCCAGTATTCAGGGTCATCCTAGTAAACTTGAAGATGTCTAATTCCACCAAGAGTGGGTCCTTTTCACCAAATAATTGAACAAATACCAGTTCCAGTTGACGTTTAGTGAAAGGGTTCTTAATGGCCCTTTTTTTTTTGATGGGATGTGAGGTCTCTATATAGAAACAATTCATCATGAATGCTTCACGTTAGAAACAATCCACGAGGAGCAATACTTAGCATTCCTAGTGCACAATTCATTGGAGAATTTCCGAGCAATTTACAAACATTAGCTCAATAAGCCTCACAACACCCATCTGAGATCAGAAAAAAAATAGGTAAGATACTACTCTTCAGCCTGGCTGTGGCACTAAGGAGCCGTAAAGCTGGAGGTTCGCCCCAGCTGCTGGTTCCCCAGCGCCTGGTGGTCCCGTACTGACATGGGCATCATCTGGTCCTTGCACATCATCGCAGTCCGTGTGTTGGAAGGTGTGCAAAAAAAGAATAGAGGTGTTTAGGTTTAGCCTAAACTCAGTTGATCTGGAGATCATAAGCATCTTAAAAAAAACCCCAACAAAAACCAAGGCAGATAAAATTAGGGTGAGGGCATGGCTTACAAAGGTGCAGTTCTGTGGAGTAGCTGGTGGTGTCCCTGCAACAGTGTCCAGAATACCTGAGTTCAAGGAAGCATCCGAGCTAGGAGATCATGTCAACCACTGCAGAAATCCAGCTCTCTTTCAGCTCGACAGCTAAAACCCCTTTACAGATTTTGGGATAGGACATTTTAAAGAAATGTGCATTCAGCTGAACTGACAGCATGGATTTATTTATGCACAGTTTCGGTAAACATAGTTGTTTCCCTTCTTGCCTCTCTGATATGAGAGATTGCTCCTTCAGCATTAGAGTCCTGTATTAATGTTAGGGTCCTGCTCAAGGTTTAACTGAAAAGGGAGAGCTGTGATTAAAAGCAGCAGTTTATGATATAGGAATACTCCCATAATGCTCCTCTCCGATCCTCAAAGCTCCACGGGAGGGAGCGCGATGCGGTGCAGCCACAGTCGTACTTTCTGTTGGCCGTGGTTGGGACATGTTGGGCGCTGAAGAAGGGGAGAGGCACCTGGCTTGCCTCCTGCCAGGAATGCTGTCGGCACATGGAAACTTCTGCGAGGTGTATACAGCGAGAATAGTCACGGTCACTTAGAAAGATTGACATGAATAAGTAATAGTTGTTCATATTCTAAATGTGAAAACCCAGCCTCACTGTTCACCCTGTATGGAGTTGGGCAGCACAAGCTGCGGGACTGGAGCATCTGAGAAACTCTGGGTGAAAAGAAAGTCCTGAGCCTTGCTTGTCATTACCTGTCAGTCACTAGCTGAAAACCAGACCCGTAGAACATTTTTTACATTATGAAACACGAAAACATAGCTACCTAAAGAAAAGAGGCGGCGTTAGGCTGTGAACGTCCTCCTGTGCGAGGGCAGGACGGTGAGGGTCTCCCCATCTTGTATAACCTGCAAGGTGGAGACATCCCATACCCGCTCCTTGCTCCACTACGGGAGGGTGGCATAAGGGAGTTTGCATCTTTCCAAGCTTTTTCCCCTTCTGTAAGTGCTTGCTGTGCTTCCAGGAGGCAGCGTTGCTACAAAAACGGTTTATGGGGAGGTGCCTGGATGATAAGGGTTAGTCCTAAATAATTACTGGTGGCTGCTCAGCAAAAATAAGCTGGATTTCCATCCCCTGGTAGAGTGACTCCTCACAGTTAAAGGCTGGCAGAGGTTGAAGAGGTCATAAGACAGGGCCTAATTTGCCATGTTCCTTCCTTTCAAAAACAATGAGGGAACCGGGGCCTTGCCGGTGGGCAGATCCCGCCTGGATCTCCCTAGAGTCAGCAGGAGTTGGATCGAGTCCCTTTGAATAGCGAGAGTTTCCAAACCGGAGGCAAAGCCAAGTGTTTTTCAGAAGATTGATCATTCATTACCTTGGAATTTTTCGACATAGAGGTCATTACTGCTAATATAAGTTGTGAAAAAATAAAATGTATTAAAAAAATAGAGACAAATTCTCATCTGGTGTAAGTCATTGCCTTTGAAGTCAATGAGTCATTGAAATCAACTTTCCCACACCGAGCTAAGGATATGGCCTGGAGTCAATACATTTGTAGTTGTTGAAAAATTAAAAATATAAATTTGCCTTTCCCTGGCAATAATGTTCTGTTTATGACAGAGATCTTATGCTTTAAAATAAGTTCATTAACTAATAGGAAAGTAATATTTCACTACCAGTATTCTTTTGGGTATAACTATTTATGATTAAATTTTATTAAACTTTTTTAAAATTGGATTTACATTTTGATGAATCTAATAGATTTCAATTTTGTATTTTTATAGATTCTTTCTAAAGTTTTTCCTCAAGTGCAATCAGAACTGTTTGAAGAATGCAGGCAACCCACGAGACATGCGAAGATTCCAGGTACAGATCCCTCTTAAAGAATAAACAATATATAACTGACTTACTCGCATCTTCATCTGGAACTTTTTAAAATGAAAAAACAGTATCAGTGCTTCTACTTAGTGTAGTTCTAATGCTGCGTGCCTTAGAAAGAAATGCTGATTGTATTTCACATTTCCGCCACTAACTTAAATGCTGGTTCTTGGGACTCGCCGAGTTCTGCAGTGGACTGGAACGGATCAAAGCTGCAGCCAGTGGATCTCTCCTCAGAAAGTATCTCCCTAGTTCCCCTTCATACTAACACCTTGCGCTGTAGTGTGGTGTGTGCTCAGACCTGCAGAGATTTTACAGATGTAGACTGAGTAGCATAATCTTACTAACAGACATGGCCACGAAGTGCAGTGAAGTTTGGATCTCACACAGGGGTCTTGCACATTCACAACTTGTAAATCCAACAGTGGTGGTCCAACCCACATACGTTTATTCCAATTGTGTTAGAAAAATGTTTAATACTCCACTTTCTCCTTACAGCTTTTGAAATATCCTGTGGTGAATCATAACACTACAGAGAGACAGCTGACGTGATGGACAAATTATTTCCTCTGTATCTGGGGTCATTTGAAATGCTTGTTAGGAAATACATGCTTTTGATTTCAAAATATTTCACAATGATTCATGTTTGAGACTAATAATAAAGTAGTATTGAGATGTTCAAAACTTTCTTATTTTTGAGAAGAATAACTTGTGGTTAAACTTGATAGCAAAACATGTGACATCTGTTTTCATGCACAGCCAACCAACCGGTGAAGCCAGCACCCTTGAGCCAGCCAACAGAAAAGATCTGTAGCTGGAAAAAATATTTCTTCAAAACAATTGAGCCAAGCTTCCATTTTTCATGCATCTCAGCTTCACGTGGCATTGGTGATATTGATCCATCTGAACAGAACAGAAGGTCAAACCTGGAATGAGTGGAAATGTCCTCTTTGTCTCACCGATGACTAAATGAAGCATCAGTCATGAGTGATCTTGTGGTCGACAATGGAGCCAGTAGGCACTAGAAAGACTTTCCTGGGTCTCTTTAGCTAATCTCCCTGCCTCTCAGAAGGTTTAACTGGACTTAACAGTATGTCAGATCTTGAACAATATTTTTAACTGGTTTCACTGTCTCAGCACCTTTCTTTAGGTGCACTGCAGGAATAAGCCGATATAACAAAGCATAGCATGTCTACTTTCTTTTGCTGAACTACAGTATTTTCCCTTGGTGACTGACCTATATATACATGACAGAACAAAAATAGTTGTCATTTTTATATACACCTTTCTCTGTCTTTTCAATATACCGTGTTCTAGGAACCAAATCCAGAAACCTTTGCTGAAAATCACACTTGTATGTTTTGCCATAATTCTTGAAGTCTGCGAATCTCATTAAAAGTGAGAGCAGGTAGCCCAGTGGCCCGGCAGCAGCTCTGCGGCCGAGGTGAGGGTGCAACCTCAGCACTCTCCAAAGTGGATGTTGACAAGAGTGAAAGTGTCCACTTCTGGGAGGACAAAGATAGGGAAGCAGAGCAGCCTGGCAGAGAACTGCCCTCGGGCTGTTCTAAAGGGTACCGCAGATGGCTGTCTCAAAGGAGGCAGGATACGCAGGAAAGGTGCTGTGATAGCTGAAAGCTAATTATGGGTTGTGAATAAGAAACAGGATCAGAGGTGATCCAAAACATAGAAGCAGACAAGAATTTTCTTCTGATGCCTTGGACCAGCTCTGTGCAAAAGGAGGCCAGTTTTTCCCCTTCCGTTTCTGGTCTTTAAGTGTTTGGGTACAGGAGCGGTGTGAGAGTCCTGGCAATCATTTTTGTTATATCCAAAAGTAAAATAAACGGAAGGCAAAAGCTAAAATTTGTACTAGCTTTCGCCGCCGTCACCAGGAGGGTTGATAAGGCCTGACTTAGCCGTTGACTTTAAGGACTCTACGAACGTTAAACCCCAAAGGAAATGCTTGCAGCGATTACTTCGCTTAGAAAAATCTGGAACCCACACAAGAGGGCCCATGCTGGAGTATTTAAATAAGATGTAATTGTCTATCTGGGATAATAGCAATCGACCTACGAAGCTGTGTTCAGCACAAACCCAGGCGCATCTCACGGTTTCCTCTTTGGCTTGAGTTCATGCGATATCGTTTCCGGAAGGAGTTTCACAACTCCATTGTGTAGGTGTTTTTATCGTGAAGGTTGTGCGTTTTGCATATGTTCCTTTTCCATTTTCTACTAAGAAGCAGCTGGAAGCCAAAGAAGGCCCTATCCATCATCTCTTCTATGGCCGGACTCTGAACCTGGACACAAGAATAGGAGCCTTTCACTCAAAAATAAAGGAGGAAATTCCATTGACATACCAGGGTCAATCACCATCCAAATGAACTTGAGAAGGGATACTTTTCATGGATTGAAAACACTTTCACTATTCATATTCAACTCAGTCTTTTCAGATGCAAAAAAGTTCATTATCAGACATTAAATGTAATTGTAAAACTGACCTGGAGATCATTTACTGAAGAAAAAATGGGGAATTACGATGGTTCCTGATTTATTAAGCTTTTTTTATTTGGAATCCTCACAACCCTTTATTTGAAGACAGTCTCAAGTGAACAAATTTTAATTAGATAAACTATCTAATCAATATATCAACAGATCAATCAAAACAGCAGCTTTTAAAATGAGTGGCTAGAGGGGTGTTTCTGAAACTAATGGCTAGAAGAATATTTCCCTGAATTGAATTCATTTGTTAGCATAATAGAAGATTAAACTCTAATTAGTGTAGCAGGTTCTGAAGAGAAACAATTGTGAGTTAAAAATCACCAGTGTTAGCCCCATAAACAAGGATGTATTCATAGTTGTCATTCACTTTGTTTAAAGCAAAAAGTAACAGGCTGCGATGTTGTTTTGTCTTAAAAGAAGATCTGATTCTGCATCTATGTTTGTGAAAATATGCAGGGGTTTTTTAAATTCTGTTTTTTGTTTTCTTTTTCAGGTTGTTGTATCAACAACAGTCAATGTGGATGGCCACGTGCTGGCTGTCTCAGACAACATGTTTGTACACAACAATTCCAAACACGGGAGGCGGGCTCGCCGCCTTGACCCCTCAGAAGGTACGGCCCCTTCTTATCTGGAAAATGGTAGGCACACATTTACATGTCTTTTTTTATTTGCAATGCCTTTTTTTTTTTTTTTTTTTTTTCCCACCATACTTTATGTTGATACACTACTACATTTACTTTTACATAATTTCTTCTGTCATCCATCAAACCACCCATTAAAAAAGTCCATTAGTATTTCTCAGCCCTTGTCAAACAGAATACAGGCGCTTCTGAATTTGCTTCTGACTTCTTTCTTTATTTAATACATACAGTTTTGCAGTCACAACCAATTTTTCATCTTTTTCTATTTTTTTTTTTTTTCAGTCTTGTTTTGCTTGCAGCTTTTTCTTGCTATTTAATTTGACTTGATTTTATTTTGGCTTGTCATATTCCTTGATCCAGAGGTACAGTCTCAGGTTATGTATGCAAGTTTAAGTGGATGGTAAAAACATGACCGAATCTGTAAAGAATTTACTGTGAGGTCAATTTCCTGTGGCTGGGCCTTACTGCAGATTACGGCAGGAGGGGGTTTGTATGAGAAAAACAGCATAAAATGTTTTTCTTCAGACTGACTCAATGTGATTGACTTCTTGCCTGAACTGCTAAAAGAAGATAGTCTGAGATGAAGAGGAGAATGGAAAGTGTCTCTGAAAATCCAGAATTGTGAAATACTATCTTTCTGGAGCCCATCAGCCTCTGAATCACTGGCACACAATTGCAGCTGCGCTCGTACACGTGCACACATGTATTTATTCTCCCACAAAGCCCCAAATAATCATTTAGATTTAAATATCACTTTGTTCGCACTGTAAAATACACCAGCGTAAAGATACAAACCGTCTCTCAGGTAAACTGTTTTTTAATAAAATTAGAATAGAATAGAACAGAACAGAACAGAGTAGAGTAGAACAGAACACTTTCAGTTGGAAGGGACCTACTATGATCATCTAGTCCAACTGCCTGCTCACTTCAGGGCTGACCAAAAATTAAATGCATAGGGGTCAAATACATCTCCAGTTCTTCAAGAGTTAGAATTCTCAAACCCACTGTGATTTGACGTATGGCTGCGTGGCCAGGCCACGCACATCAGTTTCCATGGGACTCCTCTTGCAAGTTGTTACTAACATATTGACAGGATCATGGCTTTTTACACTAATAAAATTAATTAAAGTAACAACAGAATACTAAGCTGCTAATACAATCATTGTCATTTTACATTTCAAATAGTATTTACCAATGGGCACACAGAGAAATGAATGAGGCAAGCAACAATTATCAGAAGGAAATACGATCTAGACATCAAAAAATGGAAAACGATTTACAAATCTGCTGCAGTCCACACACACAAAACTAATTTGTTTTTCTGCATTAATAACTAAGGTATAAGAGAACAAAAATATAATAATTAAAGGTCGCCCTGAGCACCAGAGTCATTATGGTCTATGACGTATTGTTTATCTCTTTCATATGCACTGAAAGTAGGTGTGTGTTTTGCCTAGCAACCGTCACTAATGAGGTTCACAATTAAGAAGGCTGAATCCTCTCCCCTAGTCCTCTCCTTCCCCAGAGAGCGAGAACTAGCAACATTATAGGTTCAAGTAAGCATGCTCAGCCCTGTGGTGTTAGGTTTTAGTCTGGGTCCAAATTCAGCCTCTTCTAATGAGCTATTATGATCTTAGCAAAATACAAGTATTTATTTTTGTAAGCTGCATGAAAAGAATTTGACTCTAAGCAGAAAATATCACTTAGAAAAATAAAGGCCACTTTTACATGCTACAGAAAATCTACATAAACGTCGCTAACCGATAGCTCCTTTTTGCGATATGGTAATTGATTTGCTTTATTTAAATGTTAAAAATAGAGTGCCAAATCCGCTTTGCCTAACTTCCCATAAACGCTCATTCAAGTAAGCTGCACCGTTGCAAATGAATGTGAAAATCTGAACGCTGCTTCTTAAAGTCCTACTTTTAATAACAATTATAGTAACTAAATAACTCAAAGCAAACGCTCCCGTAATACGGCAGCAGAGAATCAAAATGCCCTCGAACGTAGGAGAGAATGGCAGAGCCAGGGTTCCAAACACTCGGAGTTGAAAGTCGGTGGAATTCGGAAGTGCCCAGCATCCTCACGAGCGGGGCTGTGCTCCCCATGCGCTTAGGCAGCACACGGACAACGAGCGTCACCGACCGGTTCGGCTCCTCCCAAAATCAGCCCCACAACTTCTCAGGGTTTTCGTGGAGCCGGAATAGGCTTCAGCTTCTTAAAATGGGGATGGTGTCACCCGCAGAGAGAATTCCCCAAATCATAACCTTGCCTACTTGAAAATCTCTGTCTCCTTCTGGTCAGGGTATAACACTAGATACTGATACCCCGCTTAAAATTGTGGTGTTTTATGTCATGCTTCGAGTTAGTCGTGTCCCCTTGCCTGTCAAGCCGTATCTTCCATCTAGGATGGTATGCTTTGCATTAGTAACACATTCTTTAAAGAAAAGTGCCCGGTAAAAACCACAGATATTTACTTCTCTGTAGCCTCTCCTTGCTAACACCTCATTATCCAATCATCTAATATTCACCAGCAGTATATACACACACTCACAGATCGTTTCCAAGTAAACTAATTCCCCCTGCTGCTACTGTGGAAGGTTGCCATTGAATCCTTTGAGCTCACAAAA
>NC_064888.1:42649206-42659206 GCF_929443795.1 Astur gentilis | reverse complement strand
TTGGATCTGATGAATCAATCTCTCTTTTGAAAACAAAGAGCCTTTAACTGTTTACTTGACAGACTGCAGGGATTCGGGGAGAGTTCTTGCTGCTTATTGGGTAGATAATGCAGATTGCAGATGATGTGCAGATGATGTGCATTTTGATGAATATTTTCCCACTAGACTGCAACTGTTTCTATCTATTAATTTAGATCTAATGGGAAAAGTGTGTTCCTGGGTAGTTTTAAGCTAGGACTTTTTAAACAGTTAACGCATCGAGGATATGTTTTTGTGTCTGCTGGAGATCTATTGCTGAAATGAACTTTTAAGTGATGGTAGCAGCCGAGATTCCTATCTTCCATCTATCCCCAAAGAAATGGCAACCTGAGCAAAACCAACGCTCGCATTCACACCTGGGTGCCTCACGTCCGGCTGACAAAGGAGAGAATATTTACATTTCCTTGATCTTTCTGATTGGGTTTTTACTGGAGTTACCAAATGGGGTGGTGGTGACAGTGGTGCTAACAACACAGCTCGGAAGCCAACGTTGTTTCATAGTCTGCTGCAAAGGTGGTAACCGCAGGTGGGGCTGCATCCAGTCACGGTAACTGGGAACATGGCCCATGCAAAGCTGCAGCGGAGTATCCTGACAAGTATGACTAGCTAGGATAAGTGTTCAGCAAAATAAAAAATGAATGAATTAAAAGCCTCAGACTAAGTTCCAGATATTCTAGCAGTTGCGAGCTGGTGCAGTTCCATTGCACCCAGGGAAGCGCTGCAGATTTGAACCAGATGACGGTCTGGCTCTCAGTGCACAGGCCTGGAATTTTGAATTGCTCTATAGTAACGGCTTCAACTGATTGCTTAGGTGCGGATTTTGCAAATTTGGCAAATTTTGCTGTTTTGAACTTCTTTCTAATGTGTCAATGCAAATAGGTATGAAACTGTAAGGAAAAGCCATTCGTTTCTTCTTTCCTGGGGTCGTCTTTTGTCTTTATCGCTAAAGTAAAGGTGTTCAAAAGAATCGTGAGAATGTCAGGAGCTTCTCTCTCTGGAATTAAATTGTAATAAAGCTACCTTGCTAACAACACGTTAATGGGAATATATATTTAAGACACCTTGTGAGGGAAACAAAAACCTATATCGCAGCAATAAGAAAATAAAAAGATAAAGGCAGCGTCTGCCTGACCGAGAAACTTCCTGAAGTGATAGGGTGACTGAGCTACAGTCTTTGGAAATTACAGCTGCCATTGCGAGGGAAGCCAAGCCTCACTGTATTTCAGAAAATGAAAATGATGTAGCCCTAGAGGAGGGAGGGGCCGAATCCCCAGGGCATCTGTTTCCCATCAGTGTCCCACCATGCTTGCAGTCTGGCTTGGCACTCTAACATTTAACCTTCCCAGCATGAGGTAGACCATAGGGCAACAAGGCTGCAGAATAATGAAACAAGAGTGCAGTGTGGTGTACAAAGCCTTTGTGAGCAGAGAAGTTGAGACATTAAATGATCAGGGTACAGAGATATGAAAGTTCCAGATTTTTCTAAAAAGCCCCCATTAGTCTCAGGCAGAAGCAAGAGCGCGCCGTCTCTCAGCAGGCAAAGGCAAGGCCTTTCCCCATCTATCCATGCCTTTTTGCCCGCTGCTTTCAACTATTATAAAGATACAATTACCTTGGGAGATTGTGGCAGTTCAGTTGATTAGCACGGTGAATTAAAAGAATGAGTCACAAATGACATGTCCAGCTCTTCTCTACTAGTCCTTTGTATTCCCAGTATACCTCACCCCTGTTGTAAGAAGGTCAAAAATTAGAGAGAGATAACAATTTTCAAGCAGCTAGCACTTAGGAGCAGAATTAACAATCATTCTGTATGTAATTGCCAGTTAATAGTAAATTGCCTTCTAGACTGTAAAATGCAATATAAACTGGTGGGCACCTAAAATTAAATTAATGAGGTATTTGCTGCATTTAAAAGTGAATAGTGCAAATTAATAACTGGGTACAATACTTGTTTTAATATATATCGAACGGTGCATCGTTTGCTTGTTTAATAATAATTTTAAAAGTGCTACCTGAAAATTCTCTGTCTGTCTGGGTAAATCGAGTGGCTTGTGCAGGTTGTAGCCATAATTTTGCTGGTAAAGTCTTCCAGGTTTCTCAATTAAATATCAGAGATTATTTTTTAATTAGAATATAAGCACTGCAGTGTTATTTGATTATGGCAAATTGTGATTTGTATGCTTCTAAATGAAATTATGTTACAGATAAAATTGCACCTTTATACACATATTTTAAGCTCTGTAGATTCTGTTGGTTTACTTTAAGATGAGCGGCAGTACTGTATTTACAATGTATTTGTGCCACTGCGTCACTGTTTTCTCTAGGTCTGTATTTTGCATAATGATTTCCTAGCAAATAAAGGAAGTATAGTCCGACCCAGTGTACATTGAAATAGTTTCAGAGAATGCTGTCTGGCACTTGGAACTTGTAATGTTGACGGCTTTCACCCTAAGGTTTCTGTTGCACACCCTTATTTTGATAACTTCTTTTGCTCAGTTAAAGAAATGACCCAAATTGTCAGGAGACAACCGATCATTTGCAGTAGACTGTACCCGGTCGCTGTACGAGGTATTGGCATTCGATTGCAAACGTGTCCAAAGCAGACATAGAGAAAGCGTGAATGTTGAATACATGGAACCATTCCCAGGTCTGCAATGCATTTGCTAGATGTGAACATAAAAATGATTATTTTGCACAAAGACTTGCATTCAATTTTAAGCTTATGAAACCATTACTCAACCAGTAATCGCTCACAGTTTGTGTTCCTTCTGATAGAGTATTTATGTTGAAGAAGTACGGCCGGGCTCTAAGGCTGGCACAGCACCAAGGGGGGGAAGCCCTCTTTAGTCACTACATTGTCCAGATTTTTCGGTTTGGCTCGGTTTTGCCTCGGTACGGAGACCTCCGCTTTGGCTGGGTTCCTCGGTTAACCCCCACTCCACTTCCCCCTCTGAAAGATCTCGTGTTCCTCAAGTATTTTCGAGATCTTTTGTGTGCATTCAAATGGGATTCTGTCAATGGCGCTGTTACACTGTTTAGAGTCAATAGCTCCCTTCCATCACAGCCAACACAAACTAGCTGTCTCATAGGTCAGTGCTCTTTAAACAAATTACTTGTATCCACAGAGCAAATGATTGTTAATTGCCTCCCACAAATCATACTATTTTTACTATGCTAAACTACATGCGAATGCCTTAGTTAAATTTAAATCACCTGATTATTTCTTGTACATGTTCAATTATTGTTCTTATGTATGAAATCTGGTGACTTTGCGAAATGAATGCTAAAAATATATACAATGGATACAAGACTTTATTGGAAAGCCTGGGAAAAAAAAGTACAGTTACATTCATTTTAATGAAATCCTCAGCATTTCTAATTCAAATATATTGCATTTCCTTTTTTTTTTATTTTTTTAAGTGCTGTTGTCCTGAAGCAACTTACAGTTACTGTTATTACAGTATTGGTTATTTATTGATCAGACCTTGTGTCAGTATCAGTTGTTAGCAAGCTGAAAAAAATCAAGATAGAACAAATATTCTTGCCCTTTCTTCAAGACAGGTCTAAGTCAGTCAAAGTTAGCGTTAAAGAGTCAAACCCAGAAAGCATCTCTGTTATTATGTTAAACTGCTTCATTGCGCTAGAGTAAAATGTATTTTTCTTAAAACAGTAATGTCAAAGGGAAAGAGATTCCGGTTAACTGTCTTTTCTTATAAAGAAGGTTTTTCAGCATGACATACATTTTTAATTAATAGGGCAATGCTAAACATACAGAAGTGATTTAGTAGCATCAAGTCAATAGCATGTTGGATAATGTATATTATATAATAGCTCTTTTTTAAACAGTAGCAATTCCAGGTTTATCAGGGTCATTGTTGTCCCCTTTCTTTTCTGTCTCAAAGGAGGCCAGAAGAATGAGACATACCATTTGTGCTATTGCACAAGTAGACTATTTGTCCTAATCAGTGACACCCATTTACTAGAATTGCTTAAAATGAACTATACCTCATACAGAAATCGCACATTTAGAGTGTTCCATTCATCATCTGAAAATTGAGGGCCAGTAAACTTTTCTGTTCCTCCAGCGGGATCATAGACATGCATCAAAATGTTAAAAAATGATTGGTGAGAGAGAACTGTCACCCATTTATCAAGGAAAAGGAACATTATTTGCTAATTTCCCAACCAAGGCAGTGACAGGGTGCTTCGTCTTTAGACCCATGGTGACCAACATGGCCTTTTTGTTATTAGTACAAGTCAAGCGCTTTTTGGCTGTTGCTAACAAGACACATTTGTCTATCATCAGAGAGTGCTTTATTTTTTTCCAAGTAGCTGTGACCAAAGTCTGCTCCCAGTGCCATGAGTGGCTGCACCTCGCCAGGTCGTGGTAGCACTGAGTCACAGCAGAACTGATAAATCACAAAGTTTCCGTGTCAAGGTGAAGGTATTGACTCTGCTGTACCCAAACTGACAAAATGTAGCGCTGAAGCGATGGCAATTCATCTTAAAAAAAGGACAAAAGGGTCATCTTGGTTTCAGGTAATAATCAGGAAAATTTGAGTGCTGAATAAGACCTTCTACTTTGTTTTCTCTGAGAAGGGGGAAAAATGCTTTTCTCCTTTTTTTTCTGCATGCTGTATATAGTGAAGTAGTAATATCAGTTTCCTGGATATTAAACTGTCTAATTCTATTTTTATTTCCATAAATTTAGGCTTATTGCTATAGCCTGATTGTAACACTCAGGCTAAAAACTTCCCAAAGTTTCAAATCAAAGAAAAAAGGTGGAAAGAGAGGAAATAAGATATTTCACTGAAAATGTACATCTTGTTCTGATATTATGAAAGCAAGATAGCAAACAGAGAAATCTGGGTTGCATTGGAAGATATCCAGCCGAATGTCTGGTTTTGGCTAGTCACTTCTACACACGATACATGCCTATACCAGTATTCCCATTAAATTAATTTGTACCCTCATCGAAGTGCTACTGAGCTGAAAAGAAACATGTCCACTGACTTCAGGCCTTTGTGTTGAGTCTAACGTAACATGGAAATAAGGAAAACACCCAGAAGCTCAGGGTTAATAGGAATAATGAGTTTACTGTATTTTGGAACTTCTTATACTGCTGTGTATTAAAGTGCTGCTGCTATAATTAAAAAGCTTGGTAGCGTTTTCATGTCAAATTTTAGCTGCTGGGAAGTCTGCACCGTATAGACACAATTTTTGGCCAAGTGATTTTCACAAAAGTTGGTTTAAAGGCGCTGGCATGGGCCTGAAGCCTCACGTACATTTTTTTTTAAATTACTTATCACAACTGTAGTGACTGCAATTTGCTGAAGAAAAAAACATCAAAAGGTGTTTAAAAAATATTTTGGATGTCCACTATTATTTGTATTTTAAAATAATTTCTAAGACATTGTCCATTAGGTAGCTTCTTAACAAAACCTAATGTTTCCAAAAATTTTTTTAAACCCGTTTCACAAGCATATGGAATACGGCTATTTCCACAAGAGTTGTTAGTCAATGTAGTTGTTATTCAAAGGCTGAATATAAATTACTGTAGATGACTATTGATTTTTAAATACACAAACTTTCATTGAAACCATGCAAAGTTGCATGATGAGAAAAGCTCCGTGGTAGATCTGGTGTTCCTCACCTGACGCTTGTTGAAGGTCAGTTGATGCCGATCCCCGGCGCAGGCTGCCCGTTGGAATGGTACGTGCTCCTTGTCATGGATGTCTGTTGGCTGTGGACGTGCAAGTGGAGGAAGCTGATGGAGGGATGCAGAGAGCTATGCTAGCAATCCACGTTTTTGGAATTTCTTTTTATACCCTCGTCTTTTATGAGCTTGAAAGTTGCAGTCTAGGACTGGATAGATTTATATTTTGAATTATGCACTTTCCAACATATAGAAATATTAAGGGGGAAAGAAAGGAATTTTTTTTGACACAATCTTGAGAACATCTCCTTAAATATGGATGGGCAGTATGGCTCCTCAGAAAAACCTTTTTTTTTTATAAAATCTTGTTAGGTACCTGAGTAAAAACCTTCAGCATTTTCAGTTTTCTGTAAGGTAAATAACTTTAGTATACAGAAGTATTTTTATATTGTACTGCATAATTTTTTTTGAAATTGTCATTGAAAACTAAACTCATAGTTTTACACAATTCTGAACAATTAGAATACTAATAACCTGGGCCTTCTTTCTATTTTTAAAGTTGCAGCATCCACTGTGCTTAAACATTTAATAAAGCCTTTTCAGAGACTCATTGAATTCAGCTAGTTATTTGAGGTATTTTTTCCAATATTCACAGGTAATACAGAGATTTCACAACTTTGAGTAAGATATATTTTTGTTTAAAATTATATGACAGAGGAATATTGTTGTAAAAGCTATGTTAGATGATATTAAGGATCTGATTATAAATCCTATTTGTCTAAATATTACATGAAAATATTGCAGTATTATATTCTTATGCTGGGTGATCGCTACCAAATATAACCAGAGAGAAGTTGTGCAGAATACCAGCTCTTACAGATGTTTGCCGAAGCATCACAGATTTCATATGGTTCTGAGACGGATAAATACCTTTGAGGAGCTAAGCCAGTGAAGACAGGCAAATGATCAGATTTTCCATTTGCTGTGATCAAGCATCATTTTCAGCAGAGTACCTGAAATTCTTGTATTTCAGAAGAATTGTAGCACTTGGTTGTGCGCTCTCCCGCATAAAGAGCACAGATAGCTCCTCCAGGTTTCTATGGCAGCTGCTGCACATCAGCTCCATCAGCTATTTGGGAAGGGTGTGGATGCAGCACCTTGTAATCCAGCGAGGTGGCACGGGGCTGGTGCTTTCTGCCAGCGTGCGTGGGGGGAGCAAGAGGCAGGAGATGGATCCGTACAGACCCGTCTGTGAGAAGGAGGTATTTATTCAGCTATGAGACCTAGCAGAGGAATAAACTCCCCAGTAATACCACAAATATGAAAACAGATGCAAGCCTAGTTTATTTCAGTAAAATGTATCTTAATTAGTAAAGTACCTTGGAGTATTAAATAGTCAAAATGTAACGTTTTGCTGCTTTGATGTAGTACCACAGTGGTGAAACACTTTACCAAATCAGCAATATGCCTTTTTTTTTTTTTTTTTTTTTTTTTGAGTGGAATATTTTGTCATGTTAGTCATATCATGTTGTTTTCATAAAATGCCATGTTTTATTATAGTTACATATGTATTAGACTGTGGTACTTCCTTGGCATGATTGGAGCATTTATGATTTGATATCACACAGGTTTCCTTCCCCTTTCAGTCTCTGCTGAAGTACTGCCAAGTCCCTCCTTTGCAATGCTCCACGCTAATGGCTGATAAGATCTGGCTTCGTACTGGTGGGGTCCTTATTTTCTCATGATGTGCTCACTCTGTGTGTTTAAATCGTGGTAAATTTGCAGATATTTTACATGGCAAACTGTTCTCAGGTTGCAATGTATGATGTGGTCTGATATGGCAACTCAGTTAAAGAACACACCAAGCATACTGTGGGCGGGTTTGCTTTAAGTGGTTTCCATTCACTACTTCGTACTTCACCTTTTAAATAAGTTTTTTTTTAATCCAGTGTCACTGACTCCGAATACCTGTAAGAGCAGCAGAATGATGTCTGTACAATACAGTAGGTTGGGTCGATGTCTTCATGGTCCATCTATCCGGGTCCCCAGCCGGTGGCCTTGGGGGGATGCTAGAGGGGACCATATACAAGCAGAGGGTGTATGAGGTTCTGTCCCTTCTGTAACGCCTGCTCTGCTGCGTTCTTCGCTCATTTTTAGTGGCATGGAGCTGGGGAGATGGCAAGCACCGGGCAGGGAGGGCAAGGGTGTGGAGCTTGCACCAGAGCCGGGCGCTTCTCACACAACTGTGCCAAAGCTCACGTTGAAATTTTTGGCACCTCTCTTTGAGGTGGGTTGCTTGGTACGTAAGGGTCACGGCACCCAAACCACGGCTCCTTCCAACCTCCCCCCGCCTTCGCAGCCTCCTCAGGGCTGGTTCCTACAGGTGCCTTGTGGAGAGGACTCCTGAGCACGCGGAGTCCTTGGGCTTTGGAGGGTCATGTCAGACCGAGCCCTGCGGTGGAGGTGGAGGCCGTGGGCAGTGTGGGCCTGTTCTGCCTTCGTTTTTATGCGCAGATCTTGAAGTCTGCTGTCTACAGGGCTCACCCTGCCCCAGAGGAGAGCTCTCGGGAGGTCGGCACGGATGCCCGTCCTCCTTCGCCTTCGTGGCGTGCTGCACAGCCGCAGTGTGCGCCCGAGTTTGCTCAAACACAGCCAACGCGCTGTCTTCTTATTGGGGCTGCCGTCTTGCTTCACAGAAACTTCTTTTTATCTTTGTTTTTCAATTCCTTTTCTCCCTTGCTTTCTCCCTCTCCCTCTCTTCGTTCACTCATTCATTTAAAGTAAATTTGTAGCTATTAGGGTGGTAATGACTTTTTGGGCAAACATGAGAGCCTGGAGCACAACTGTTGTCAGGAAAAGTGGAAATGCAGGCGTCCTTGCAGAATCCAGGGTCACGAAGATACTAGTGCTTTACTTGTGACTGAGTGCCACCTACCAAAAGGTGCCCCAAAGGCCCGGTGTCCTGCGGTGGGACACCCTGGAGAGGCCAGGTAGTCCCTGAGCACCGGCTGGGGGTGGTGGGTGGAAGGGCAGGGGGTGGTGGGGAGGCTGGGGCTCCCCATCAGCAGCTCTCCTTCAGGGGATCCCCATCAGGAGCTTCTCGGCAGCGTCCCGGCAGCCCTCCTGCAGCGAGGGGGCACCAGCCCTGCTGAGCCTCCACACCTGCAAGGATGTTGGAATCGGGCTCTTGAAGATTGGGGGACAGATTATTAGACATGTAGCGTATCTAAACCTTAATTTACTACCCATTTGTGGAAGACAGATGTTCTTTGTTTCTTAATTATCTGGCCCCGCATCCTTGCTTTCTTCCTTCCTCCCCTCGTTCCTCTGTTCCTGCCTTCCTTCCTGAAGGAAGAAGGCAACGGTTGGTTTGGTAGGTGACTGGAACTGGCCAGGAAGCGTTTTCCCTTGTTTCTTCTCCCAGTCCACTTTTTAGTACAAAATCTGTTCCGCTGGAGATGTTCTGACCTACTCTGCAAAAGACTTTGAAAGGGACAGACTATTCTTGAGCTGAGTAAATTGACATTTGTCTTCAAAGATTTAAAAGCTACAAATGAGCGTTCCTGTTTCACTGACGTTCAATATGCTCTTTTAATATTCCTTTGCTAACTTCTGGGTGGGTTTACGTTCCCCACAGGAGCTCGCCCTCCCCGAGGCCGGGGCAGGCGCTGCGCCGTGGCACATAGCGTTCCTCGGTTGAGGGCTGGATGCGGGGCCTCCAGTTTCCTCAAGACTATAAAAGCCATAATCAAACGCATTCTTTGGGACATGTAAACAGAAGTGTTTGAACATAATCCAGTTGTTGTCAGCACGGGTATTCTTTCACGACAAGGCGACGAGGCTGGCCCCCTCTCTGTGGGCAGCGCCGCATCCCAGTGCCGTTATTCCCTGCCAGGTTCTCCTGAATGGGAGGACAATCCCTCCATCTGCGCCTGCAAACAACATCATCGCAGGTCAACACCTGGGGTGGGCTCTGCTTTCCAATGACGGGAGCGGGGGGGAAAGAAAAAGAAAAAAGATGCAGTTTTCCCAATGTTAATATGAGTATTTTAAGGAAAATTCTATCCCGTTATCTGATTGAGCGTAATTATTAGCTGACCTGTGAATTTTAGGCCTGTAATTGAAACAAGTGAGTGAGTGCCATTGTTTCCCTTTCTGCTATCTGAAGGAAAGCTGGGCGATTATGAGAAACTGGGGAGATAAAGACAAAGGTGTCGTTTTGGTTTTTTAATGAAAAATCTATTTTTAGTTTCTTTGTGGAGTGAAGAGAACTTAAATGCCTTTTAATTTTTTTCTTTTTTTTTT
>NC_064888.1:42576706-42636706 GCF_929443795.1 Astur gentilis | reverse complement strand
CGGTATTTTCCTCCAAAACAAAATACCTTCCTATCTTTGTAATACATCCGCTAAATATAGCAAGAGCACCAGGATAGCGTGTGATATGTTTTACCCACTTTATCGGTTCCTCATAATTATAGATGCCACCGAGAACTGCCAACATTATTGCACTTCTCTTTTCTTCCTGGAACGTCGTCTGCATTTAGCGAAACATAACGCAAGTTGTTTGTTTTTCTTTAGGAAGTATTACTTAAGAGAGCAGCAGACCTTGTGGAAGCCCTATATGGGATGCCCCATAACAACCAGGTAGGTCACCAGCGCCGTCTTTGTCTACACGCCTACACATGTAAATCAATACCTGCTATTTGCAAACCTGGCAGAGCATCAGCACGTTCTTTTTGTACACAGCCTGGCTTTGCCAGCCACCTTGAGGGCAGTCTGATGTGATGCAATGCTCTAAGGGAAATGCTTCGTCTTCCCATTCTCTTCTCACCGCTAGTTTGCCTATCAGAAATGACAATTAAGTGTAAGGTGCCAAAAGCATAAGCAATCATTAAGGCAAGAGAATAACCTTGAATTCGGGCCAAAATATACAGTGACTAATGGGAAGTCCTGAAGAAATCTGCTAAACAGAGCGGATAAAGCATGCTGGATTTTGCAAACTGCTGAAAATACATCTACTGCCCCGGACGAATAAAGTGTATGTTACAATTTTCACAGGACTTACAGCGCTAAACTCTAATTCTATGTTAATTTCTTTATTTCTTTATACTTCCTGTGTTGACGTGAGGTTGCACAGTGCCCTGGTACGTAGGCAGAAAAACAGAAGGTGCGGTTGAAACGAGCAGCAAAATCCCCACCCTTACTATAACGTCACATGAATCTCTTCTGTAAATTTTAACGTCGTTGCGACTTGGAATATTTGCGCAAATCAGTTTCTTAGTTGTCAGTGCTTATTTTATGTCTTTCTAGGAAATAATCCTGAAACGAGCAGCTGACATTGCTGAAGCGCTATACAGTGTGCCACGCAATCACAACCAGATCCCCACTCTAGCCAACACTCCTGCTCACACTGGCATGATGGGAGTGAACTCCTTCAGCAGCCAGCTCGCCGTTAATGTTTCCGAAACATCACAAGCGAACGACCAAGGTATGTGGGATTTCAAGAGTTAATCCTTCACGTTGTTGACTGCTTTTGGCCAGTGCCTATTAATACGAGCTGATGTCACCGCTGTGTTCTACCTCTTTTTCTCCCCGTAGTCGTATGTCTGATCGTGTAATGAAATGCCGCCTTTAACTTTCTCCTAATATTTAATTCTTCCTCTTCTTTCGTTTACTGTTATCATAAAGCATCTCCAGTGGAAAAAAAAAAAAAAAAATTGGCAAAGTGTAGAAAGCTCTTTATTATTCACAGTAAATATACATCGTGTATGTTTCTTATAAAATAATCACGTCAAGGTATCTCCACCTGGTTTTGGAATATTTACACAGATAAATCTAATTTGATGTCTGTGATTTTAAAATACTTTGTTTATAGGCATGTGTGACATGTTACTAATAAAAGTAATAGTTGATTTAATTTACCTGTTGTAATTGAAAATGCATGTAGCGTATTGCATTTAAAATTAATTTTGATACTAATGAAAGGAGGGAAACAGGATTATTAGATATGTTCAAACCCATATTTTTTGCTTGCAACGTAATTATTAAATTGATTGCTCAGATAGGAACAAATTGTTGTTTAAAATCCTGATTCTGCTATGTTTCCTCTTCTAAAAAGATTGCCTTTTAATGCTTTTCCGAGCTAATAAGCCTTATGAAATTCTGTACTTGATCTTGAATTAGTTTTCACCGATGGCTACACCTTACGAAAGTACGAGCTTGTTGTTAGCGTAAAACTATCAGTCATAAAATGAAGAGCCCAAAACAGCCTTTTAAAGTAAATCACCGCAACAAAAAAGTTTTTCTTGTCAGCTATGGCATTTGAAGGTCTGGAGAGGCTGAAAGTTCATTCAGTGTGTTGGTACAAAGCGGGACTCGAGCCTGTTGATAATTGCTCCTAAAGACAAACGTGAAGGCACCTGACACAGCTGGATCGAAGAGAGCTTTTGTTGGCTGTCTGTGCTAAGAGGAGAGACAACATAGAGTGCTCGCAGATGATTTAAGTAGGGTTGGCGTGATAAGGTTATCTCAAACTGCAAGAGTTGATAGGGCAGTAAGAGACAACTTAGAGCAAAGCTGTGCAATCAATTAAAACTGTGTAATATATGCTGCATGAGGAAACCCCCCAGCCCTAAGTCTATATTATAAAATAACATTATTTTTTTGGGGTGGGGGGGTTTCTAACACAGTAGGTTACAGTCGCAACACAAGCAGTGTTTCCCCGCGAGGATATGTTCCCAGCAGTACTCCTCAGCAGTCCAATTACAACACAGTCAGCAATAGCATGAATGGATATGGCAATGCCGGCATGCCCAATCTAGGTGTACCAGGTTCCCCTGGATTTCTTAATGGCTCCTCAGCTAACTCTCCTTATGGCAGTAAGTGTCTATTTTTGGTAACACATCATCATATAGATTCATATTTACTACAAAATCAAATACTTGCATTGTTTTGATTTCCTATATTGTGAGCTACTGGATAAAAGGAGGGGTGACTCTGGAGGCTGGACGTAAAAATGAATATAATAAATTGATCTGTTTGTGCCATAATACAATCTCAGATAGAAAAAAAAATTGGACTGCGCAATTTGTAACAAAAGTCCAACACAAAAGAGTTTGCCTGTTATCCAGAGAGTGGCCAAGCCAAGGCATTTCATTTTTTTTTTTTATATATATTTTTTTATATATATATATATATATTAAGAGGCAAGGCCCTATCACTCTCTTTTCCGTGTTTGCCGTGAAAACCTCAATCTGAGTCCTGATTATTTTTGCTTTATTGCAGTAGTGCCGTCAAGCCCTACCATGGCAGCCTCTTCGGTCACCCTCCCTTCAAACTGTAGCAGTACACACGGCATTTTCTCATTCTCACCTGCCAATGTCATCTCTGCAGTGAAACAAAAGAGCGCCTTTGCTCCTGTTGTCAGGCCCCAAGCCTCTCCTCCACCATCTTGCACCAGTGCAAATGGAAATGGACTTCAAGGTGAGCTGGATCTCTCTCAATTTTCTGTGTATTGCTTTTTTGGTGCATACACTCAAGCCCTGGTCGTTTATTTTGGAGAAAGGTACCTCGCTATATTTTTAGGTCTCCGGTGCTCTCATAGTGATGCAAAAGCAGGAGAAGAAACAGGGTGGCACGAATGGTGTGCTAAGATTTTAAGCAAATCTTAGTTCATTTTTAATACTTGCATTAGAGAAAACACCAGTTGTTCTTCTGGCAATTTCCCATAGGAATTCGTGCCTTAAATTTTAAACTAAGACTGTATCCCTGAATGCTTCTGGGAGGGTTCATGTACTCCTTGCGTTTATATGTTTTCTGAACGCATTTCTATGGCTGTTTAAAACCATGATGTGATGCGATTTCCTCATTTTACATAGGATGCAATAGTTATTTAAAAATATGTCAAATCAGTGTAAAGCAGTTAAGCTCTGAGTCGGGGAACTAACCTTCCCTTGGAGTAGCTAGCCACTTGTGCAGTGAGTTTGTGTGCTCTGTTGGTCCCAGCTCACTCTCTTACCGTGGTGTTTAAGTGGTTACTTCCCTAAACGAGCAACTAAATATTTTAATTGAAGCAGGCAATTTTAAGCTTCTGCATTTTTTTTAATCTCTGTGATTTCGTGGGGGTAGTGTAATGGACGATTTATAAATCAGTTGCAGAATTTCCCTGGTCACCTGCTGGGACTGGGGCAGGAGGAATTATGATACAGTGTACGTTTGGTGGAAGAATAAAAATATGAAAAAAAAAGTCTTCCTTTTTATGGCATATTTTAACACTTAAAAGATAATATTGTCAGATGCGTTAGGATCGTTGAAAAGTTTTGTTTGCCTCTGTTTTGCAAATCACAAGCCTCGTTGCACAGTGCAGTAAGTCGAAGCACTTCAAATCCCACGGAGATCAGAAAGGGCTGCAGACACTCTTAGCCCGGAGGTCGTCACTCCTCTTGACTTTCTTAGTTAAGATGTAGGTAGCGCAGTATTATTTATTCTTTGCATTACCATGACATCCATAATATGATGAGCACTCACAGGCAAACCGATGAAGACAGATATTTTGATTTGCCGGACTAATTCTGGACACCTGCATTTTGTGCTCTCCAGCTTAAGGCACTTTGGAGAGACATAATCCCACAGACCTGTCTGTCCACCCCAAATCCAGGCCATTTGAGACCAGGATCTCAAAATGGATGTCCCTGTAGCCTGTTATTAATTTCTTGGCCCAAAGAAGCATCTGAGAGCTTATTATGCACTCAGGTCAGTGAAGGGCTGAGGATCCAGCTAGAGAAGTCTTATTGTAGGATGGATGTTAAAGAAAAGGATAATTAGATTAACAATTTCTGTCATTGCCTGTGTCTTTAGTGGAAGCTTTACTATGTTACTGTGAGTAGAAAACTATACCAGGTATAAGCAATATTCTTAGAAAAGATTATCCATTCATAAAATAATCCAGTGTCCTACTTTCCTCTTTTTATAATAAGACACTAGTATAAAAAGTAGATCCTGAAATAAAATAAAATGAAATAAAATAAAATAATATGGTAACACATGGCTTAGATCTGAGGCAGCTATTCTGAAGCAAGTGTTTATATATATATATATAATGTTCTCATTACCTTGTTGATACTGATTTACTCTGAAAAATAAAACTATTTACAGAGCTAAATTAAAATGATCTAAACTTCCGTAATTTCAGCATGTAAACAAAGGGCTTCCCATCAGATATTCAAGGTTTCAGGTGCTTAAAAGGTCTAGATTACTGCAAAGTGGGGTTTTCAGAAGAACTGGGCAGGCTAAATGCCTGCACCGAGCGCCCAATCTCCCCTGGCACCTCCCCAAGCCCCCAGTAACCATACGTCTTCATCCTCAGGTACAAAATGCTTTTCGTATAAACGCCGGGTAGACAACTTCGAATCGACCAATACTGACTTTGTTAAACAGGTCACGAAGTCAGCTCTTAGGCTGAGGCTCAACCCTGCCCTGGACTGAGCTTTTTCCATGCCCGGACAGCCCAGGGAAGGCCTAACGATCCCTTCAACCCCTGATTTTAGGATGCTGCGATCCAAGGAGCAGACCTGGTGTCATCCCTGGCCACGTCCAGCATCCCATGGGTGTTGGTAACGCTCTAGGTTAGGTGCCCCCGAGACCTGCGCTGCTGCCTCACCGGGCTGTTCCTGCCCCGCTGAGCACTAAAAACTTCAAACACAAAAGGTGTCCAGATGTAGGGATGTGCAGAAACTTTGGGGTTTGGTTCAGCAGCCAAACTGAGAATGAATAGAAGTGTTGGAAAAAAAAATAATATAAATTGTCATGTTTTCCTCACCCGGCTGAAGCAGCTAAACTGAATCATTTTGTGTTGAGCAAAATGACCCAGAGAAGTTAGCAAGAACAATTTTCTGGGCTGGTAATTAGAGCACTGAGTTCCGGGGTTGTGACAAAAAATGGAGTCATTTACGCAAAGTAGCACGGCACCACGAAGCAATGCTCTGTATCGTGAGAGTTAGGGTACTCTAGCGAAAGGTAAAATGTGTGGGTTCAGGTCCCCTTGGGCTGAGGAGAAAATCAAATTGCATCTGATATATCCTCGGTGAATTCCTTTATCATCACAGCAGAGAGGCACCATCATTTTTTCCAACCAAAGCTGTTGGGTTAATTCAGACTGAACTCACGAAAGGCTTCAGGTTGACAACACTTCACCCAGCTGTCCTCACAGATCTCAACCAGTGCCTCGAACTGAACTGCAGCCAGAACTGAGTGGCGAGACAGGGATGAATTTGTCATACGCTTCCTTCATGAGACATCATGAAGCAAAGCCAGCAAGGCAGGAGATAGATACTTACACTGCATTTTACCTGTACAGTTATTTAGGGGGCTTCTGCTTCCTTCTTCCTATTTTCCTAGTCATTTGTTGACATTGAGCCCTTTGTAAAGTTTAATTAGTTGCTTTCTGAACACTGTACAAGCAGCTCGAGAGTTTTCTGGTCAGACCATTTTCTACTTTACATTAAAATCCGGAATTCAAGAGCTGCAGTCTAACACGGCTAAAATTTTTCGGTGATCTTCAAGTACAGAGCCTCATTATACAGCGGGATGTGAAGGAGCGGAGTGACAGCTGAGGAGTCTGCACTGTTAGGAATGGTCACGTACTTTTAGTCAAGCCAAGACAGAAGTGGGAGCTCACGGTCACTGTTGTTGTATCGACGGTAAATCCTGCAGTTTATGAACCTGGATAAGAAGGGATGACGTGCTCTTTTAATCACAGGGCAGGATATCCTCTCTCTTGTTGCTTGTTATGTTACCTTTCCCCACGTAAGCTCTGTTCTGAAATAAAAGCCAGTTGGATAGTTTTCAGGGAAGCCGGTTGAGCCGGCTATGGCAAGGCATCGCACACCGACACGACGGGGCCAGGCAGCCCAGTTTTTCCTGCAAGGGTTTGTTAGCACTGTGCAGGGGCAGAGTCAGATGAAAGCACGGAAAAACCCGACACGTAACAGCCCTGCAGGCAGGGGCAGTCCTTTTTACAAGGATTTGGGGGTTAATTGCACCCATCCGTGCTGGGTAAACCACTGTAGGATTTGTCCGCATGTGGAAAAATGCTGTTCATGGTACATCTAAGATGGTGAGAAAGCAGGAGCAGAACTATGAAGCTCCATCTGGACCTCAGATGGGCTGTTCTGTCCCTCTAACATAGTATAAAGCAGAGGTGGAGCTGCTCTAACTTCTGGCTTGTGGTAACATCACATCGGGGCCACCTGAGCCCACCACACTGGAAGCGAGATCTTGCTGCTAGTAAGCACGACCCCCCAAAAGCCACTCTGTGTTTTGGGACTTACTGCCCAAGAGTGAACATGGAGGGGTCTATAGCCGTCATGGGGATTCACTTTTTTTCTGAAGAGATCTAAGACGGAGGTTAAGAAAAGAAAAAGAATTAAAAAAAGAAGACAATCTGGGGAAATCTCGGAAAGGTCAGCCAGAGCTAACGTGTAGTCTTCGTCCTTGCTGCACTCGCACGCCATCCCTGCCAGCTGCGCATCCGTCCTCGGCCAACCGGTACCCAAATTAGGGTCAAAACTCGGAAGCTGCAGCTCGCAGAGGAGATGCCCCTCTCTCTGTTGTCCTGTGGGTACGACTCACTCCTGTGAGTGAGTCTACAGAAAAGGGCCTTTGGGCCTTATCCAAAAAGCCACAATCTTGTTAACTCTGTATGACTTCCATTGCATAGTCTATGATCAGAAAGTTAAGTACTTACACTTTTTTTTTAAGAGCAGGATGCTCGTATATGAGTTCCTTATGGCAGAGGGCTTTTTCCTGTTTAAAACAATGGACATTTAAGGTATAAAATAAATTTTTTAGCGAGCAAGTGCTGGCTCGCTGCAAAGTTGGAAGTACAATATGTGTTCAAAATTTGGCTTTCAACTGTAATTTACTTTTTATAGATTGTGAAAGATATTGCTCTCTGTTAAGCTTTACGACTGTAATGCAGAGCAAAAGGTTCTCTATATTCTTTTAAAATTGCATCCTGCTTAATTTTCTGGTCTTCCCCTGGATGAAACTATTAAAATTGTTATTAAAAAACTAGCCACCCGATTTTTCTTTAAGAAGGCATTTGGTATCAATTTGCACAGCAGGAAACTGTAGTGCAGAAATTCACAATTGTCAAATGTTGCTACTAAAATAAATAGCAAAGTAAATGTCTGGAGCACCAATTTTGCACCCCCTCCCATTGTGCCACAGATAGAATTCAACAAAAATGGCTAAACAGCTTAAATTAAAGAATTCAGACTTTTTTCCCCCAGAAAAGTCTGCAGCAGACAACCTAAATTTTCACACAGCAGAAGCCAAACGTGAGATTACAATAAATGTGTGATTAAGATGTGCAGGGTATTAGTGCCAAATAATGATGTGCCATTTATTAAGGAATTTATGCACACAACCTCTGGAAGAAAAAAATCTGGACATTTTTTTCTGCTATGTTGTACTTTGAAGAAGCAAATGTCCGGATCAGTCCTGGACTTTTGCACTTTGCTTAGCGTGCTGGCAGAGCACGTCTCGTGCTGGCTCTGAGACGTAGCCTTTACGTCTTACCATCACCTCGACATAGAGTGCGATGACAGATGCCTGCTGAACATGAACCAGAGAAGATAGGAAGACCCTGTATTTTGGGTTGACTTGTGGTGATCTTGATGCCCAGGGCAGCTGATGGTTGTATTGCAGCGTAACAGCATCTCAAAATGAGCTCCCGCGTCCCCCGGTTCAGGTGCATCCCATGTAACCAAACCTCTCTGGGGCTAGGTCGGCTGCTCGATGTAGTGTGGAGTGCGGGAGGTTTAGTGGAAATACGATACGGAAAGCAAACGTTTTGGCTAGGAAGGGTCTCTGCCAATATACACGCTATTCTCCAGTTATGTTTTGTAACTTCGGTCGCTGTTTAGGTTTAAAACAAGCAGTATTATGAACTACGCAAAATTACAACTTCCATTTCGATTTTGATGTATTGGGGAAAAAAAGGAGCAGAGTTGGAAAACTTGAACCTGTTTCAAGGGCATCACTAGAGATGTGTTTTAGAGAGATGCATTCCCAGACAAGTCCTTCCCATCCGCTCGCGCAGCTGCCTATGGCACCGGCGGGACCAGAGCTGCTCGGGGCTCCGGTCGCAGCCGCTGGAGCAATTCTGGTCGTGCCGACCACGCTGCTGGCTGCTGTAGGAGGCTGCGTTATGTACGAAATGTGTACGTACCCAGCTCTTCCAAACCGTCAAGCTGTAACAGCGAATCTGAAATAAATTAATATTGTTGAAATTAATGAACTGAGAAATTGAAGTTCACATCACTACACGAACAAATTTATTAATATCTGTTGTACATAAATTAATGAGAAATATCATTATGGCAAAAATTAAACAACACTAAAATTAAGGACTGTCTAAATTGTTTCTACCAAAGAGTTAACCAGGAAAAAAGCGGTAGTTGTTGGCACCTCAGTCTTTATCTGTTAAAAAAAAAAGGAGATGGCTGCTCAGGGGCATTAATCTCATGACTTGTTACGGTGCTTGGTCTCCAGAGTTGAGCGCAAGCGTAGGTGGACTTGGCTTTGGTCTTAGAGAGCCCTTGGCTTGCTCAGCCCGGCTGTTACCCTAAAGCACAAGGGTGGAAATGGAAGTTTTCTGCCCAGGTGCCAGGTCTGGGCGTAAAGCGGTGGTTGGTGGGCTTCCCGCTGCGGGGACGTTCCCGAGGGATGCCCGACACGACCAGAAGTGACCGTGTCGTTCCTCGGCTGTCGCGAGCCTGACCCCCGCCTCGCTCTTAGCCCCGCGCTGGGAGAGACGCCGTGCCCGCGGGAGTCGGGATGCTCCACGCGCAAAAAAAAACCCCCAATCCCCAAAACCCGCTCGGAGCCTCCTTTCACGACGTGAAGCCCTTGCGGAGCGTTTCGCTGGGAAAAGCGCACGTCGGCGTTCCCTCGGTCGGAGGATGCCGTGGCGCGGCGTGGAGGAGCCCGGGCCGGTGCTGAGCATCGCGGCGGCTTTGAACCAGATGTGCCTTACACGAGCGTGCTAATAACGGCTGATTTTTCTTCTCTTTTTCTTTTAGCTATGTCTGGGCTTGTAGTCCCGCCAATGTAAAGTCACTTTTGTTTACCTACCGTAGCACCAAGCTTCAGAGGATGGGCTTAGGGGACAAGTTTAGTATATTAAGACATGCTGATGGAAACAGTATCTTCACACAGAATCAGCAACAAATCGAAATGCTACAAAAAAAAAAAAAAAAAGACTTTGTTTAAAGATTTTATTTAAACTATTAAGAATCTACATGCAAACAACCTACTTCTTCATGAACAATTCCATTTTATTGACTGAATTTTTCTCATATTTTCACATTTCTCAGTCCTGAAGAATAAGGAAAAAGCGACGCCTATTTTGTATAAAGTTTCTGATTACGTCTTGGCTATGTCTAGTACTTGCTATGTGTTGGGAGAAACTTTGTGGATGCACCATTTTGATTATCATGAAACACTGATGAAAAATGCCTCCGAACATTTTTCTGTACTCATAACTAGATTCACAATGGTTGTGTATCTCTATAATGTGAAATATTTTTTTGTGGTGGAAAAAAGGGGGCCAAGGAGGTTATGAGCCATCAAACTGGAAAAAAAAAAAAGGATGAATATATGATTAGAAAAACAAAAACCGGGGCGCGGGGGTGGGCGTGGGTGGGTTTATCATTGCTTAACTTCATCTTAATGAAATGGAACTTTGTAACTTATTGTAGTTAGAAATTGTAACTTTGATATTGAATTCTCTTGCCTTCAACAAGCACACTGACAGAGAAAAAAATTGCTACTGTCTGTTGGTAAAAAAAAATATACTTCCACTGCTAGAGCTTCCTGTTAAGCAAGTGTGATCTGCAACATTTTTTCAACTTTTGCTAGCACTGTATACTATTGCATTCTTAGGCTACTGTGAAGTCTATGTTTCTTGTACCAGAAAATTGTCCTTTTGACTTCTAGATCCTTCTTCCCTAATGTGTTTTGTATGTGGTTATAAAATTGTAGACTTTTGTGATTTTGCCAAAGTTGTAGCTAAATATTTATACACTTGTCTTGAATTTTTTTCAGATCCACTTAAATATTTAGAAAAGCAAATTTTATTCCTTATGAAGCCTATAAGGAATAAAATAGTCTTATTCATTGCAACACTTTCTTTCACATAAACACTTGCAGTCACTAAGGGAATTTATTTTGTAACATATCAACTATAAATATTGTATTTATCTTTGAAATTTTGTATATTGCTTTTCATCTTTTTTTTTTTTTTTTTTTTTTTTTTTTTTTTTCTTGTATGTATTGGTTTTTGTCATGGCCTGGTATTGTGATGCTGAGAATAGCATTAAGCCAAGAACCGTTGCCTTCATGTTTTTCTTTTAAATAAATTAGTGTCCGTACATTTCATTTGTACTTCACAAAGTTGCTATTATTTAGACTTTCCATCCTTTTTCTTTTTTTATTTTTGAGGAAAAGTCAAATTCATTGTTTATTTTTATATTATTTTTAAGTTATCAGAACAAATAATTTTGAAAAAAAAGTTGTTTGTTGTATAGTCAAATCAAAATTGTGCCACATGGCTGTAATGAATACTAGTAGAATATGTGCATGTGATACAGCCACAGAAAAGATGAATCTATTTTGTGGTTGCATTTTTTTTTTCTTCTTTTTTTTTCTTTTTTTAATTTTTTAATTTTTTTTTAAAAAGATTGTAAAAAGTCATTTTTAGCTGCCACCCATGACTTTGCCACATAGCTGAACTGTGTTTACTGGAAAAATTCAGAGGCCTAAAGTTTAAAATAAATTCACTTCTGATGTTTTAATTAAAACGTTTGCCACATTAACTTCTCTGATGCCTTAAAAGTGAACTTCTTTGAAGAACTTTTGTGCTGTTTTATCACAGGCTTACACCACAATTGTTAATCACTACTTCATTTGGATAATTTCTGGTGTAAAAAAAAAAAAAAAAAAAAAAGCACAAACCTGGTGTACAATTATATCACTCCTTTATGTGTCTATTTTCTGCTGCACTCTGCATTCTCCTGAACCCTGCACTGTTTAAAAAAGATAAAGGTTTCACGTGAAATCGGGATCATACATAATTTTTAAATGTTTGGGGTTTGTTTATTTAGGTTTATTGGTTTTTTTATGGAACTTTTTGTAATACACCCGTAGGTGACTGTACTTTTTAAACTGGAATGACCTCCGTTGTATATCGTGGCTGTTAGTGCCAAATCCATAGAGAGAAACGTGGAGATTTTATTTTTTTTTTTACTTTGCACTAAATAGTTTGCCAACGCAGCACTGCAAAACATGTTGCAAACTGCAGCAGAATTAAAGTTTTAACCAAAAAGGAGGGATCATTATTTTTTTTTCTTTTCTTCCTGGGCAAAAATGCACATTTTAGTAAAGCGTTTATTAAAGGTTTTAAAAGAACGATACAGCGTATCACAGCTGATAAATGCCGCGCGCATTTCCTTTGTGATAAGGAATAAGGCTTAGCTAAGTGGAAAAGCCTGAGAAGTCACTTTGGAACTGAATTGCCTCCGTTATATTTTGTCTAAGTAAGGTTTTGCTCTAAAGAAGAGGTCACGTGTACATGTTAAGAAAGTTTGCAAGTTTCTTCATAAATGCAATCTGTTTGTGTTTTAGATTACTTAGTCAATGCACTCATTGCTTCATTGTCTCCAGAAGGAAAGCTTCACTAAATGGTAGATTTTACTGTTAAAGACCCTACAATAAGATTGTTTTATCTGTACATTTTTTCATATATTTAACTGTATAAAAAAATGTTCATTTTACACAATATTTAATTAAAGTATTTCTTGTCTGTGAATTTCATTTTTAGTAATTTTATCTGGTTTGATTATTAAAAAAGTGACTAAACACAAAAGAAAAAAATGCAACACCGGGGGTTTCATTTCTAAATACCAGAACTCAAAGTTATGTCGTGGTTAAGAAAAAGCACAATCCTTGATGTGCCCCAGGATAGCCAGCCCAGGCAGCCCCTGAGGATGATGAGGAAGGAGACCTCTGCTCCGCAGTGCGGCAATGACTTGTTGCTCAGCCATGGTGAAGTATTTAAACAAAATTGTGCTTCAGACGCCCTTTTTGTAAAGTGAAGGTAACAGCAGAGTAATTTTTTTACTTTTTTTTTTTCTTCTATTTTAATATCATATTGTAAAAGTCTGTAAACAGGAAAGGTTATTTTAAACATAGCACAACCCAAATTTTCCATGCAGCAGTTTGACACCGACGGTTGACGTACTCGTCTTTTAAATGCTGACAAGGAGGCAAATGCTTTTGCTAATTATACTACCGAACACAAATATTTCATGCTCTGGACTGTTACGATGCTAAGCCTGAAGTAGAGGTCTGAGTTCCCTTCCCCAGGTGCCGAGCGTGTGCCCGCATCGTCGCATGTGACCGCAGCCACCAGAAAAAGGGCGTTTGTACAGGAATACGGGTCTGGCTGCGCGCACAGCCGGCAGAGCAACCCACGTGCCCGTGCCGGTAAAGCACGGGAGCTCGTTACGTGAGTTTTCTCCTGTCGTTAACCAGAGGGCTGCTGACAACTTCAAGAGGGCACTGAGAAACTCCGAGCTGCAAAGTAAATGTATGTGCTTGTGTATGTGTATATACTGCCAAATGACATGCCATATGCCGGAGTGTCTCCTTCGTCGCCCCGTGTTTCCGCAGTTAAATGGAGTGTGATGAGAAGGTGCAGCTTACTGTAGCTACAATTTATTAAGAAGGAAAACTGGGATATTTAACTCTGTTGCCTTTCTTCTCCAGTATTTCCATAGTTTTTATGTTTGATGAAAACAGATGTTAGAAATATAGAGCACTTTGGATTATGCTTATTATTATGATGCATTGACAAGGGTTCCACTTTGAGTATGTATCTGTGTATCGTGTTTAAACAGTGGCATAATCAGATGCATCCCACTAAAAAATAAGATGGTTTACAGGGATGAAAGTCTGCGTGATGCCTACTGGCACTTTTCCTTTTAGGTTTTTTTCAAAGGTTTGAATAATGAGCATCTAAAAGGTTCGTCTAACTTTCAATGCAAAGAAAATACAAAAGAAGAAAACCCATACATTTTGTGCTAGGAATGACAAGTCCTAGAGCAAGCCACCACCTACGACACATCCCTATCTGTAGCTTGGTAACAGCCCTGGCGAGAAAATATGTTGTGTCAGCCTACAGTGAGTTTAGACATAGGAAGATGATAAAAATTCCTTAATCAAAATGAAGGAATAGAGTCTCTAAAAGTATATACCAATTATTGCAGAGCAGCTTTTTAAAGTCTTTCAAGCTTTTAAAGATTATTCAAAGCACTTGAAATAGGCTTCAATCTAATGCCTCATTTCATTGCATTAAACAGCCTAGTTAATAAAGAATCAATATATTCAAAGGGCAAGGTTATCTTTTGTCTATAAGGGGTGGTGTCATTCTGAACCTTTTATAGTTCAAATGCTGAAAAAGACCTCATGAAATCCATACTCATCAAGTGGGTCAACTAGAGCAATAAAGAGGCCTCTGAAAGAATGGCTGCACTCCTTTAAAACAACTATAAGTCTTATCTCCCCACATAGTGCTCGCCAGGCTCCGCCAGAAAATGTCAATTTCTCATCAAGACAAGAGGCCCAACGATAATTTTTTTCTGGAGAACACACACAATTAGGAGAATGCAGAAAGGCCCCATCAGTGATTTGTAGCTTATTATGTCACCAGCAAGCTGCGATCCGCCGCTAAGCAGATAATAAGGGCTGTTGATAACTAAAGTGTCAATACGCCAAAGAACGATTTTTGAATGTGAGCCCTTGTGCTTTTTTTCCCCTCCTCGTGCAGATCGCGGGGCCGATAACGGTGCATCTGCCAACCGACACCGCCTGTTGGACCTCACAATTAATGCCGTGAATAAATAGCACAAAAGAGTTTAGATTCTTTATACTCTTTGAGACAATTCCCTGCTTTACCCTTCAAGGAGTTCTTTTATGCTCGAATAAGGTTGCTTTTAATGAAATTTAAACTCATCAGAGGAAATCAAAACCCTCAAATCAGATTACAAATTGATTTTTTTTGGTCACTTGTCATTATACAATGTACTGCCCTAAGTTTTACAGGAAAAGGAAGAGAAAGCACCCACTCTGGAGTCAGAGTATGCAAACAATCTCTACAAAAGTATACAAAGGCGGTATGTTCCTAAAGTCCACAAGTAATAAAAAGTTTTTAAAAGTTGGTGTGTATCATTTAAAAGCGATCATTATCTTTACTCAGATGCTTCATAAAATACTAAAGTTCTAAATAAAATGAGCTATACTAGAACTTTAAATTGTATTAAATAATTAAACCCAAGCTATCTCTTTTTCTCATATATAATGCTAAATTTCATTGTTATATACAAGAAATCAAATATTATTTCTTAGTGCTCAGGTCAAAATTAACCGACGGAGGATTTGAGACCTCCTGGTCTGGTACCCCATTTCAGCTGGTGACATTGGTAGTGCAGTTTGGCCAGTTGAAATACGATGCTAGCAAAAGAGGCTATATAGTAGTGATTTTTTGATTTCTTACACATTCAAATAAAGCAACAGTTGTACTGTAATGGTTTTGTTTCCTCTTTATTGACTTTGTACTAGTACTGAAAGGGCATCGTGAAAAAAAGGGTGCAGTTAACTGGTCGCAAAATGGCACATTTTTGGTGCCCACAAAGTTTTTAGAGGATTTCAGTTGTTACGTGACTCTTTTTCTGCATTTACCTTGAGGTAAATTAAACTCTTTGAGAAACGACTTTGTAACAAAAGGCAGCAACTAGAACAGACCAAGTTGGGGGTGGCGAGGGTGCAAGGAAATGATCTGAAAGCTACTCTGCTCCAACGAGACAAAAAAAATCACAGATTGCTTACTGTGTCAAATCTGAGAAAGTAAAATCCAGCTAAAAAAGGGAAACTGAGGCTGGAATTGGTCTGGGTAATAGAGCCAACGAACTGGAAAGTTGCCCTGTATCTGCGATGAAACATAGGATGGAGACACCAAGGGGAAGACGGAGAGAAGAAAGGAGGAAAAACCTGAAAAAACGCCCCTGTACAATGAAACCCAATAAAGTTGTATTTAACGACGGCTTTCCTTGCGCTGTGGAGTTCTGTTGCGGGAGCAAGAGCTCAGAGGCGGCTTTGCCTCTGCGGCGGCTGGGTGCCAGCCGGCAGCGCGATGCTGCAGCCGAGGCGCGGGGTGCTGGAGCTGGGGGCTGGGTTTGGGCTCTGGCCACCAGGGCTCAGACCCACGGGTCACCCCTCGCCAGGTGAAGGACGGCACCGGGACGTGGAGTCACCTCCCAAGCCGGTGTCAGTGCCACCGCAGAGGTTTGCAGTGTCCCTGGGTACCAGTTCTGCTGCAGTCACCACCTTCCTCTGTACTACAGCTCTAGTCCCAAGATTAAAAAATGAAAAAAAAAAAAAAAAAAAAAAAAAGAAAGAAAAAGAAGCAATGGCTGTGGATTTTGCTTCACAGACACAAAAGTGCTTTCAAACTGTAATGAGTAGAAATAATAATAACAATAAACAAACAACCCCTAATAACCACCTAACAAGGCTATTTGTGCAGACCAAGTGCAGCCAGATGAAAAAAAAGGAAAATAAAAGCTAAAGAAGGTAGGAGCCGTGCCACAGTGCTTCTTCACCTTTCTGGTTTATCAGTGTGTCTCATCCTGGAGCAAGTCACAAATCCAACAAACACCGTAGTATCCAAAGTATCTCTAAAGGACTTCCAAGATTTCCCCCCAACTACACCCTCACTTACTTCATCCCTCAAGACGCAGCCCGGACAAATTAGCAGAGGCCAAGCGGTGTGTAGGGACCAGCCAGAGGCTCTGAGGGACCAAGGGGTGAAGCCAGGCCCACGGGTGAGGACCACCGCCCGCAGTCTCCGTACACATCACCCGAGCCGTGTCGCTCAGCAGGGCAAAGCCAGAAAGGAGTGGGCACGGGAGCGGTAGGGGCTCAAAGCAAAGTGACTTCACAGATTTAGACGCTTATTTAAGGAGATAAATTCTCTGTGTGAGGAAAACACTGACCATAAATTAATTGGGAAGAAAAGTTTCCAAAATGTACCCAGCACATAGCGTGGCCTAAATGGCACCGGCGGTTGGGTACATCTTGGGATGAGTGTTAGAACAAGACTGTAGGGGCAGGGTGGGTCACAGCTAGGGCAGCTTTGAATGGGCTCAGCGTTTCTTTTCTTCCTGGAAATCTGTGAAACAGAAATTGTAGGCACTTTGTGAAATAAAGAATTCTTGGTTACCACCTTTCTTTCCAAGTTTTAAGGAAGCTGATGAGGTATCAACTCCAAAACAAAACCCAGAAGGTCCATACAGCCGATGTCCTGCTCCTGCTGAGGAGGTTGAGGAACTTGGTAGTGGAAGAGCTGTAATAAAACCTGTGTCCTCCCATGCCGAAGATCTTGAAGACAAGCAACTAGATACAAACCCCATGGGTTAATGACCTGAGGGGAATAGGAAAGGAAAGAAATCTGCAGAAAAGGGTAAAACAGAGTTACCAGGAGAACTGGGTGTTAAGGTGCAGACACAACATTTGTTCTACATCAGAAAAGAGGATGGGGTGGAGGAAGCGTGGTGGGGTTGTCTTGAGTCCTGTCTGCAAAGAGGCCACAGCCCCACAGCAGCTCCTTCTCCCAGAGCATCACTGTTTGTCTCGACACTACCCCATAATACAACTTATCACTACTCAACCAGATCATGGTAGTATCAGTGATGAGTGCTTGCAGAAGCAATAGAATAAGTCCTTTTTTATTGAATGAAGAGGGAGGAAAATAGAAGGAACGTACTATTTAACTTTTAGAAGTTAAATCGACTAACAAAATTTTCATAAAACACTCTAATAAGAGAAGGATGTCAGATAAAAATGGGTTGGGTTTTCTTGCAAGGGCAGAGGTCTTCAACCATTGATCAGCATCTGTGTTTCTCATTCAGTTCTGCTTTATTTTCGGCCCGCAGTGCCATGTCTGCATGACTTGGGGACCAGGTACTTGTTTTGGTGCTTTTGCCACATTGCATCCCAAATTGGGCTGAGCTGCCGAAAGGCTCCGTTGCCACCTGGATGCCATTTCACGGGATGGTTCCTGTTGGTTTACATTTCCATTGAATGAGAAGTCAAGGCCGTTACAGCGGGTCAGCAAATCGAGCAGTGACGTCTACAAGCAAGAGCTACTATTCTCTTCTGCAAGAGAAAGGAGACACATCCCAGGTAGGATGGAGAGGGTGCCTGCCAGAGACATGCTTTACCCTCTTTCCGTGCTGTATTTTTTTCTGCCAACCCCTACGCTGTGGTTTGCAGTGGGTGTCATGCGTAGTCAGTATGGATGGGAGACCCTTGAGAAGCTGCTGTGCAGGAGTCTTTCAGAAAGTCCTATTATTTATCGAAACATAAAAAGAAACGGACGTTGTTTTATATGGGAAAAGTACTCATAGGCCTTTTAGTTTTCAGCTCTAAACCAGTATTTACTGGCTCAAGCGTGCTGAAATAATGGTGAAGACTCACTGTTTTACAGAGGTCTAAGCCAAGCCCTCCTTGCCCACTTCAGTCCCTGCTCCAGAGCGGCACGTCCCCGGCTGGGGATTTGCTCAGACCCTTCAGCAGCTCAGCCGTGAGGAGGGACCTGTCCTGAGCACAGGGAAATATACGGACTGAGAGCAGCATTTTTAAGAGATAAATGGTGTCCTGAAAAACCCTCTTTACGGTATTACACATAAAGAAGTCCAAAATGCTCTGCTTTCAATAGTTGTAAAATCCCATGACCAAGAAACTGGAATGGCTCAAAAAGTAATAAATATATATAGCAAAGCAATTAGCTACACATTTATATTACTGATGCAAATGCAGAAATCTGCAATAGACCATTTTAAACTTCTTTTTTTTTTAATTAGCCTGGCAAGCAGTTAACAGGAGCAAATCATCTGCTCATGCTCTCCAGGTGTTGCCCCAAATATTCGAGAAATAACTCGTGGGAGCATTATCAGGAGGACAGCTTTTTCTCCCAAGCGGTGAGATGGGGAGGGTGGTGCCCTTCGAACAGCCTCATCTGCCACGAGTCGATACAGAAGGTGATGGGCTTTCAGGCCAGTTTGCTGGAGCTGGCGAAGCAAGAGCAAGGACTCAGCAGTTTTGTGCTATAGGGATGCCACGTTTTGACTCAAAGATAGGAAAATAGAGATTTTTTTCATTCCTGTGCTGAAATTTTCTGTTGTTAATGGCAGTTGACATAAATAATTCTGGTTTGTGTGAACTGCCCGTACTTTGCACTCCTACAGTAAGTTCGAATACAAGCGACAGCAGAAAGAGCAGGTTTGGATGCTAAAATAAACATTTCAGCAGGCACAACTGGATGTCCTCCAGGTCAAATTTACATTGTTTTCCATCATTGCTTTCAATTTTCTCTTTACCTTAATAAATAAAATACTTTGTCCTACATTCTTCTGACATCACGATCGAAAGAGAAAACCTTTTCATTGTCAGACCCTAATGGCTATTCTGCCCCATGTTTTTAATGTGAAGATTAAATATTTACGAGTTGCAAGTCTATAATACCCCCTAACCAGGAAAGCTTTGCTGCTGGTGAGGCAGGCTAAAGCCATGGTAGTGGGCTGAGACAGGGGGATGGTGGTGGGGACCAACACCTGCAGGTACAGACCACTGCACAGGTGGGTGTCTTGTGCCCCTCTGACTTCGTACCAGATGAATAAAATTGATAAAATACACTAACTGCAAAAATAAGGTAGTTCTGAGATACTCTCGCACCGATTAACGACCCCACCACAGCGCTGGTGACTGCCACCAAAGGGAGATTACAGGCGGGCACGGCTCGGCCGGCGGGCATGGACCCACCACGGGCATTGCACCCGTCAGTCTGGGTCAGCACGGGAAGGAGACCAAGGCCACTTATAAACAGTTCAGGTGAAACGCAGAACAGTCTTGGGTAGAAGACACTTTCTGAGAGCGTTTCGAAGTGGTTGAGGTGACTGAGGGGGCAGAAGCCACCAGCTCAGCACCTGGAGCCAGAGTCTGCTGCAGTGACAAACGTGGTGGCAGCGATTTCAGCAACGGCAGAGAGTTGGGTTTGGTCTTTTTTTTTTATTTCAGTGTATTCAGCTGGTTCAGGTCAATGACTAATTCACTCAAAACTGAAAACATGATTGGGAGTTGGAAGAGCAGAAAATGTGTTTTCCTCTCCCTATCTATGAATAAAAAATAGATTTGAAAGGATAAGATCTGCTGGTTTTAGTATCTTGAAGGACATGATGAACAGAAACAATCTATTCCATTTTTTGACTATAAATAATAATATCACCTTTGCGTATTAACTTTATTAAGGTAATTTATTAACTTCAGGTGCAGAACATGTGGAGAGAAACATGCCCCTTTCTTTTGCATCAAGCACTATTTTGGTAGGTCTAGTCAGCTGATGAAATTAATGCTGTTCTCACCAGAGTGTTACTGAACTCCTATTTCCATCCAAAAAGAACTTGACAACTCATATGATAAAGAAGAAACGCAACATTCAGCATTTTCTTGCATATAAAGATATAAAACACATAATCACATTATGAAATATAATTGCATACATGAATGTAAATAGATTAAATAATACCGTGTAGCTCCCTGATTAGCCAAAGGAAGTGCATATTCAGTAAAATCCCTAGATTTGAACAATAATAGTTAAGATTTGTTAATAAGGAGAATAATGTCTCCTTAGGAGAATAAGCAGACATTCTGGAAAAAAAAAAAGAAAAAAGAAATGATAGATCAGATAGCATATTTTCCCTCATTTTTAGTGAAAATCATATTGGAAAGCCATTCCAAATGGGTTTTAGATTGAATTTGCTTTAAATTTTGAGGGAAACAGAGTTGTATTCTCCAAAAAAAATTTTTTTTGTCCTCCTGGTAAAGTTTTGGGTTCTTTTTTTTTTTTCCTTTTTGTTTTGTCCTTCCTTTTTTTTCCCTTGCCTTCCCCCTCAAGTGGGGTTTCGGGCTGGGAGCCCAGGACAGGGGTGGTGAGCAGCCAGATGCTGGGGGAGCAATGGGAGGAGGAGGAGGCTGCAAATCTGCATGTATTCAGAAATAAAGTTATCCTATGAGCCTCAGCCTTTCGACTTTTCCTCTCCTTTCACAGAAATCCACCCTTCTTTTTCCTTTGCTTGACCCATATCTGCTTTAATTGGGATTTAGCAATTACACTCCTTAATAAAAACGCTTCGCGTATGTCTGCTTTCCCAGCAGACCCCTCCTGTTGCCTCTCCCAGTTGCTGGCTCTGTTGTTTGATCTGGCAGTGAATATGGAAACAATAAAATTTGGGATCAATAGAGCCATTTCCAGCAGTCCCTCTGGGGAGGAGCTGGGGCTTTCCCAAAGTTGCCGTAGGAAAAAGCAATGTTGGCCAACTTTGTCCTGCAGTGGGGCTACCTCTTTCGGTAATGCTTTTCCAGAACCAGGTGATGTAAAGGAGATGCAATATCATCCTTCTTCACTTTACACATAACACATGTGCAAGCATGCGTGTGCTGCAACCTGCAGTAACTTATCTAAAACTGCTTTTTTTTTTCCTATTGGCTCCATCTTTAAAAAAATTTCCAACTTTTTGGTGGTCATGTTGTGATAAAGCGGAGCATGGCTGCTCAGTGCCGCTGCTGCGACGGTTCGGTCTCAGCCCAGGATGGCAAGGCTCTAAAATGCCACTGGCTGATCTCCTGAAATTCTGCGGTTTTGGCTGCGTTTTGCTGTCTCGCTAAAGCTAACCTGCACCTACAACAGCCTGGCCTTTATTTGCAGCAAAAGGCTGAGACCCGGCACTCTTCCTGGCGGATCGCGGGAGCATCTGGAGCACCGCGCTGCCGAAGGGTGGCGATGATGTTTGATGTTTTAAACGAGGCAAAGCCACTCACCTTGCACCAGCCCTGGCCCACGGTCCCCACTGGGCAGCCCGGGCTCACGCGCCATGGTGGGGGATAACCCAGCCCAGCCCAGGCTGGTTATTTGAAATACATGGCGTGGGTCATGCGAAGCCACCTCGGCTACCGCCACGGCGAGGTACAGGCATGGCAATTAGTAAAATCAAGGTGTATTTCCCACATCATGCAGCTGGGGGCATTTTGCAACTCATTTTGCTGTAGAAAACTTATTATTTAATTGCCTTTGCTGCTGCTGGATCAGATTCAAAATGAGTGGGAATATCAGGTCCTGCCAGATATATTCAATCATATTCCTGCTTTTTTCCCTGAATGGATTCGATGTGCCAGTAAGCAGTGAAGCAGTTAAATATGGACATGCGAATGCCAGCAATGCTGTGATTTCAAAGTTAACACCCCACTAGGATGAATGAGGGAAACGTACATCTCCCTCGACGTTTCTCTCTGTCTCTGCGGCGAGTTTAAGGGGAAGATAATTCACGATGGTTTGGCCAATTGCTAGAAGTAGGATATTTCCTATTCATTCTGATAAGCCCAGAACAACATCTTATGCAGCCCCAAAATACATAAATTATAATAAAGGCGACTGCTACAATTCAGAATTACAGGTGAGGTGAGGCCAAGCCTTGCAGCGCTGTGAGAGGCCGGAGCTGGTGGGGACGGCAGAGGTGGGACACGGTGATGCCATCACACCAGCCCTGTCCCCACCGGAGGGCACGGGGCATTTCCAGCCACCGCATCCTCGTGCCCAAGTAAAACTGGGTGGAGAAGGGAAAAAAGATATATCTAAATGAGTCCAATACTGATTATTAAGTTCCTAAGAGGCAAACTAATTTAGCTATATAAAATCATGAAAGGGAAAGAATTAATTGATACTAATGAGTTATACGAGATAGCATCATAATTAATTCCTAAATAGAAAGAGGACATAGGCTGGAGCGAGGGGGGGAAATAAGACTGGCCTATATATCATAATAGATTACAGAGGGTATTTGAAATGAGAAACAAACTGCCAAAGTCAGAATGGGATGGAGTTATTTGCCGATGCAAATAAAAGCCTTTTCCACATTGCCCTGGCAATACCGAAAGCGGGGAAGCTCACGCACCACTTTGCTGCGTGAGCCCTCCCAGGACCTCCGGGCACCACGTCCCTCCACCGCGGGTGCAAGGGTTTACACCAGGGATGCCCTGGCCCAGCCTGTCTGTCAGGGAGCACCAACACAAGACACTTTGGTGGTTGCTAAGGTAACTACACCGATTTGATTTGATTTGATTCCCTCCCCCCCAATAACATCGCTGAGTAAATCAGTGCGTAATCCCACGGCAACTTTGCGGTGCGTTCCCGTACAGCTCCGATACTGCTGCAGCGACTTAGACAAAGAGTTTGGACATGGTAGCCGGAGCAAAGCCGCTTTTTTCTACTCCATTTCGGACCTACTTACTTCTTTGGTGCATAAATCACAGGTGACCACTCATATGCTGGAGGACAAAAAGCTTCGATGAATCACAGAAACAATAAATTACATAAGGAAAGGGCATTCTTTTTTTGGAAAACCCATAAAATCGTCATCATATGTTGATTCCACTTTCACAAATACAAATCGGAGACCTCTGCATCGGAGTTTTCAGACCTCCTGAAAACTGACGTTAAAAGTTTTGTTCGTTTTTTGTCCTCCATCTAAGGTTTAGGTTTAAAACAAATTCAGTTGGCAGAAATTAAATTTCAGTTACATTACTGCATGGTGAAGCCCAAAGTATGCACATTTATCAATGCTGGTCACTTTTTTAGAGGGGAAATCACGGAAAACTATTTGGAAATTGATAGTTGTGTTCACTGAGAGAAGAAAAATAGTTAATAGCCAGGGCTCCTGGTTAATAACATTTCTAAGGGCATTTTATAAAAAGGCAGCTTGACATTAGCTGGTTTACAGCAAGGCAGGACATGTTGAGCATCTTCTTCTGGAAACGGGAGAAGCACCAAGCATCGATGTCCTCCTTACATGAACCAGGACAATTATTGGACATTGCAGGAAAACCAGGATCCAGCTTGTGTCATCGAAGCAGCGGGAATTTTGGGTGATGTTCCACAGGAGTGAAGCTGAAAGAAGTGAATAAGGGGCTAGGGAAGAAATAGAGGTACCCCCGAGGCCGGCGGAGAGGAGAGCGGGGCTCACGCCCTGTCACGGCTGGCCATGCTCTGCCCTGCAAAACCCACTGCACCTTGGCCAAAATCCCTGTGTTTGCGATCCATTTGCAATGACAGTGCTTTAAATGCAGGAAAAAGGTGGTGGTGGGACCAGCCGGCGCCACGGCTTGTGGCATGTCGAATTGGTCATTTTTGTGCTCAGAAGATGTTCCCTGTAGCGTTTTCTGTATCCAGTAGAAGACTTTTTCCCATTGAGCAGCCCATATCCTGACAAATGGCAAAGAAAGGCTAGTTTGTGGGACTAAGGTATTTTTTTTGTTGTGAAAAGTCATGGACTTTGGCGTGCAGTGGGTATCTCCTGTCAGCTTGAGCCACCACCTTGCATTACAAGTGTAAACCAAGTAGCTGCAATCCGCAACCAGACCCATTTGATCCTGGGCATCAAGGTCATTCACAGAAATAGTAATTATTTAGCTAATAGAGTTCATTGGGAAATAATTGTTTGGAATCAAATGATTTTCTGTAGTGGACAGGCCAGCTGGGGAACCAGCAACCTAGTAATAAAATATACTGTCTCCTAATGCAGCGCGGGGCTGTACGTACAACGAGGCAGTTAGGTGTGAGGCAGGACCACAAAACGATGGAGAAACAGAGAAGTGTTTTGGCTAAGAGCTTCGACCCCCTCCTGCCTGGGTCCGTGCACGTCCCCTTTCGCCACCCCCTCCTCCGTAAGGGACCCTCATGGTCCGCATTGGCCCGGACAATGGCGTGATCAAAAATAAAGCAAAAAAAAAAAAAAAAGGGTGGAAGGAGAAGTTCCCACGTCGGCTGCCTCCTCCCCGTTTGCGGGGTCTGGGGCTGCCTCCGCGCACAGACGGTGCCGTGTCAACAGCGAGGCAAGGGTGACATTTCCCTCTCTTTCAATTACACGGGAGCTGTTCACCGACGGTATAAAACACACACCGCGCTCCTGCAAGATTCATTGTCCTGAGGTCAGCTGGAACTTATTGTCCTTGTTGCCTTGGAACAAGACAAATCTGACATCTGTAAGATTTGCTGTTAAATAATCCAAACCAGGAGTGGGACGGAGCCACGCAGAGAAATGGAAACGTTCGGGCACCGTGGTAGAAAATCAGTAATTTAGATACAAGGCGCTGATGCTCACCGGTCTGGCGCGCCCTTAGTTTGCTATTGATTGCTTCTCCTAACATTTAACTTCATCCGTTAAATACTGCATATACTGGAAGTTTCAAAATCAGTGCTCGCCCGCTAATCTTTCCCCGGTATAAATAAATTAAACATTAAATGGAAATAATCTCTGGATTTCCAGCTATCTTTCTTTGGGTTCGCCTCCCCGTTTAGTGCTGCCACTGGTACTTCTTCCCCATCAAAATGCATGTGCAGTGATGTACGTACCAAACGAGATGGAGTCGTAAAACCATTTTTACAAATTACACCTCAAATGTGTCGGACACGCGAGGCAGTACGTTAAAAACAATTTGAACAAGAAAAATATTTGGGATGAAGAAAAGCTTATGCGTTTCACGACCAGAGTCAACCCAACAGGCTCCCCTCCGGATCCCGCTCGCAGGTGGAAAAGCCGCTCGGACGCACGCACAGAGCTCTTCCCGAATGAGCTGCTGATAAATCTAATCCTGAAGGATTGGAAATGAGGTGAAAGAAATTTTGATGAAAATTATGTACATGTACTTTGACAAGCTCATAAACACTGCAGCCATGATAAGTTTTCTTATTTTTTTTTTTAAGACCTGACTCAACTGTATAAGCCCAAACTCTAATTTTTACAGCCCTGGGTTTGGAGATCTGTCATTGGGAGATATAACGGAAAGAATAATTGCTTGGTGGCTGCACAAACAGGAGATGTGTTGTCAGGCTGCAGTTTGGAGGCTGCATCTGGCTTCAGAAATGATTGATGCTGTCTCTGTGTGTGATTTGGGAAACCATTTTGCCACCCCCCCCCCCCCCCCCCGCCAATTCAACTGCCACGGTGAACCTTCGCGCAGCCACAGCAATTAAATCATTATTAATGAAAACTTTTTATTTATTCCTTTTGCATCTTGGTGGTGCGGCTAGGCAACACGCAGCCCTCGCGGCGAAGGTAAGCATGTGATTTCAATTTGAAATTAAAAGTCATGTCTGAATAACAGAACAGCATTCTCATTTCCTAATACTCTGCTTTTTACTACTTTGCATTCAACTGTGAAAAGTCTTTTAAAACTCTGAACAGCAGTAAAACTTGAATGAATTTTTGACCCATTATTGCATAGCGGGTGCGCTTTCCAAGTTGGAGAGACTGCCAAGTTCTCCCCACCTAATATTTCCACTTTAATTGTGCCACTTGAGAAATTTACGTGCCTCAAAATATGGCATGAATCTTACGCTTATTGCAGTATCATTAGCAGCAACATTTAAGCAACATCTGTGTGCTATAGAACTAATTGAAGTAGCAGAAGTGGCAGCTGTAAATCCACAGGAAGATGGCAGTTTGCACCCAGCACTGCTGAGTTAGCGGGTAACTGTCAGCCTGTTCCTGCAATCTGCTCTCGAGGACTACGGTACAGGCACACAATGTCCAAAAAAATACAGCGAGTAGGCTAATGATCCTATTAACCACTTTGCTGCACCAATTTGGCTGTTTTTCCAGTTTCCTTGTTGAATTTCATTATATATTTCACCGTTCCAGTAAAAAGTCCAGTATGAGACGTGTTCGCTTTTAAGCCGCTTACTTCAGGGAGTGAAGCTCCTTCTCGGTCGAGTTAACGTGCAAATGATTTTTTTTTTTCCCTCTTAAATTCCGTCTATTTCTCCCTCTTTTCCATTGTTTAATTTTTCTTCATCACACACGCCTCGGTGAAAAAGAACTTTTACCAACTGTTAATGCTGGTATTTAAAGCAATGACATTTTCCTCCCCGGGATGTAACATTTTCAATAATCAATAAAGCCGGGGGGAGGAGGGAAGGCTGAAGTCTTTTTTAGGCGCGCGGGTTAAAACACATCTTCATCTGAGCCAGCGACGTCGCGCGCGTGGCCTGCAGCACATCAGCCCGGGCACCGCCGCTGATTTAACTAATTGGCGATTACGAAAGGAGGATGGCGCTTAAAGTAGCATGTCCTGGTATTACCGCATAATCCAGGCACCAGGGTTCGGAGCATCTTGGAGCATCCCCACTATTTCCATCTTCATTTGCTTCTCGGGCGGGGAAAAGCAGGTTTGGAAACCTCACCGTCCTCAAGTTAACAGGGGGAGTACAATCAAGCGTTCAACCTAAACGCTTCGGTGTGAAAGCAGTGGGATTTTTTCGGAGACCCGTCGTTCGCGCCGGCTGTGCTCCGTGCCCCCCCGTCTCCCGCCGGTCCCCTCTGCCCGGTGCTGGTCCCCGGCCGTGGCACGGCCCTGGGGAGCCGGGAAGGGTCCGGCGGAGCCCCCCTGGCCGCGGTCTGTTGGCCAACGTCCCAACTTCATTAGAAACCCGGCACGTCCGCCGGGCCGCCATGTGACAGGCGGGGAGCCGCCGGTATTTGTTGTCTTAATGCACAAGTACTCGGGGACTGAACTGATAAGGAAAAAACTGTTCTGAATCTGCTGAACTACACGCTTAGGGTGGCGCGGACCCGCGCAATATTGAAAATCAATAGTCACATGGCGGTTTAAAGGTTAGAGGTCTCCTGAATTAACTTTCTAGTACTAAATTACCAGCCCTTGGGTTTTTTGGGTTTATTTATTTATTTATTTATTTATTTCCCATTTTGTAATGACTGGAGAGATGCATTGACTTTAAAGACGCACAGCTTGCACCTAGTTTGTGCTCGGAGCGAAAGGAGAAAACAACAAAACCTTTTAATACTTGGTGTGATGATTCAAACGTTAAGGTATTCCTCACGAGCAAATTCAGATGGAACTGGTAGGCGTATAGCAATGTCAAATATGGTAATAGAGCCGTGAGCATTATCAGTGGCCTGAAAATAAAAATATGGCTCTAGTTTTTTACCTCACATCCTCTACAGTGCCCATACCTGTATGACGTGTAATATTTAAATTAATGCATGTTTTATTTTTAACGACATTTAGAAAATGCAAAGTGACAGTATTATTTGAAATATTCATTCATTAGGAATGAACAAATAATATTGTCACAAATAAACTGAACGTTTAGAGTTGAAGCCAGTAAGGACTTACACATTGCTTTTCACCGCTGAGCACAGCGCACTCCCGAGGACTGTTCCGGCATGTAGCTACTCACACGTGGAAGCACCTTCACGACTGGTCTTTAGCTCCTCTGCTTGCAGGTACTGCAAAAAACAAATCATTTTTTATTTCATGGAATAGATTTCGTATTTAAATTTATTCCAACATTTCCCTTCCCCTTGTTTTCATTCCCCTAGGTACGCTGGCAGCTTGAATTTCAACACCGAATATTTGCAACCTGGGTTAGTCTTCATCAGAACGGCTAACGGGGAGCCACGTCCCAGCAGCCCACTGGAGTCGGCGCCGTGGCTGTGGGAGCGTTGGGCGCTTGGCAAGTATGTTGGGGGACAATCTGGTGGGTTGACCATTAACCAGCTTTGCATGAACCAGCTCTGGTGGGGCCATCATCACCATCATCATCATCATCAGGGTCAGGCGGCTGGACGTGGGGCTCCCCGGGATGTTTCACACCCACCTCACCAGGGGAGCACCCCGACGGGCAGGGGCAACCACAGGGGTTTTGGTCCCCTTTGTGCTGGATGTTGACCCTGGGTGACTGCATTGAAGGAAGATCTGAAGCAGCCACCGAGGCTTTGAAGTAGCAGGTTAAGGAGACGTGGCAGGAAAAAAAAAACCTTCCAGGAATTTTAGACACTGATAAAGCTTTTTCTTTCTGGGTCACAGACACTTCTCCAAAGCCTTATTTCTAGAAATACTCAGCTGTTTTAAGATTTATTGATTGTGTGCCGCTTAAATTTGATTTTCTCTTATCACAGTGGAACCGTACGTGCGTGCACCACCCCAGCTGGGAAGGGGCAGCCAGACCCTCGTCTGCCAAATTTCACCGGCTGGGTGCCGGGGCTGGGACAGGAGCACGGGCTGCAGGACGGTATCTCTGCCGCAGCCAGCATGGTTTGGTTTGCCAGGCACCATCCTGCACCGTCCACAGGTCACCCGCAGCGCCGGGAGCACAGCGGAACGAGCGGTGGGCTGTGCAAAAGGACGCGCACCACTGGACGTACCGACGTGGGAAACCCGGCGCCTGCTTTTCAGAAGTGTTTGTGTGCATTAAACACCATCACCTCAACGTATGCAGAAATAAAGTCCAAAATACAGAGAAGGGATCTGAGATAACCACTCCAGCCTAATTACTGAACTATAGGAAGCACCTCTAAAAAACGCCCAAACCACGCATTGTAATATTTCGCCAGACAAACGCCAAGTCTCTCATTCTAAAAATAAATTGCGAACTTAACCTTTTCAGCTCTGGCATTTCCAGGCTTTCTGCTAACAAGTGGCAGACCCATCCCTGCCATCGACACGTCCAACTTCTGTTTATTTTCAGCTGCCTTCCACCTTCAACTCGAACATGAAGGCTGCAACCACACCACAGGTACTCCCCCAAAACTTTAACCTAAGGCACACGTTTCATTTTGATAAACAAACTCACAGAAGGATGAAGACCCACTTGTAACTAATAAAATAAAAACCTGCTGCTCAGTGTCTGCTTGGACACCGTCTCAGGCAATACTGGAGCACGTACAGAACTCTACCTGCGTGAAGAGCCCTACTCACTTAGTATGGGATACATGTACCCACAAATTCGCACATAAATGGGCTTATATCAAGGTATAAACCAGAAAGAGCTTCCTCTGTCCATCTGAGATCTCTGCTATCATAAACTTTTGATTAGACGGTGTATATGTTAGAGATATTAGTTTCTAGCGGAGTTTTTCCTCAGTTACTGTATTTATATAAACCTACAGATTATTGTCGCGTTGCATGGGCACAGGAAAAGCTGGCACTGTTATGGGTGACTTTTTGTGCAAGAAAGAGCTAGAATTTTAAAACCATCATTTTAAAGCATACCTTGAACTAACATTTTCTGGTTTGTACATACACAAAATAATCCTATAGAAATGTGAAGATTTATTTCTTATAACCGTTGTCCTTAACTAGTGCACAATTACCTCAATGTTTATTTCTATCAGCAATCTTATTAATTCCCATACTACTTCTGGACCATGCTTGCACTACAGAAATAATTTTAATTGAACATTTATTAAAACAAATGCTTTGTCAGGATATACCCACTCCATCTGGCTGCACTGGACAGGCATTATTTCCTGGATGTGTCTGCTTTATACAACGTCTTCTCCCACAGCTCTCACTGACTACCAGAGATCATGATTAGATTGTTGTGGATTTTGCTCAGCAGCGTTTTCTGCCACAGCCCTTTTTGTCTCGCGGACATTAGCTTACATGCACGCTCTCCGCAGGACTCTTCCTCTTCTGCTGCACAGAATGGGGTTTATTCTGGAAGAACATCGTTAGCCCACCAATCTGACAAAAGGCAGAGATCTTCTATAAATAACCCGCCCTGCAAGGCTGGATTGGCTGTATCTTTTTTTTTTTTTTTTTTTTTTTTTTTTTTTGGTGTATATGCGTGCTCACAATTACGGGGATAAGAGTTTTGATAAGAAAAAAATATGAATTGTGTTCTCAGTGTTAAATTTCAGCCCTTGGAAATACACGAAGACAAGCTTTCCCCTTTCTCCCTCCCCACAGCAATCACCTGCTGACAAACAGATTCTGGGCACTAGAAAGCCCTTTTTTAGCACACTTGCTCACCTAGCAGCCAAACATTATTTTTATTGCTGGCATCATGAACAAACACAAAACAAACAGGAGACACGCAGAATTCAAAAAATGGCAGCATTGTGCAGTTAATCCTCTATTCACTGTCGTATCAAAGCACTTTTTTGTTACTTTTGCTGTGATTCATCTTAATGAAAGCCACTATTTTCACAGCGTATCTCGTTCAACCCAAACCCGGTACACATGCTTCCCTCTTCGGCCAGACTACGGGAGATTTAAAGCTCTTACTTCTCACAATAGAGGAAGTGGTGTTTCTCAAAACTTCAGCAGGTAGCTTAATATTTACCAAACTGCTTGGGTTTTATTTATTTCTCACCAAAAGCCTGTATGGGCTCTATAATAGTAACTGCAAACACTGCATCACCCCCAACTTTATAAATTTCTTTGCTGTGCTCCAGTCATTTTTCGCTCTTTCTTTGACAGCCCTGAGCACATACTTCATTAGTGGTTTTTTGGGGAGGTTCTGATGGCTTTTAGCATTTCTGCTCTCTGTAAAAGTGCCTTGAGACAACCAAGAGCTCCCCGCAGGGTCGTGTGGTGCCTACAGATGCTTGTGCAAGGTGGAAGGATCACCCAATATTTTGTATTTCCAGCAGCGCTGGGGGCGGTGGGCATTCCACGAGATGGGGGCTTTTCTCTTCCCAAGGATGGCACAGGTCCTCTCGCAGGAATACGATACCTCAACAATTTCCAGAGGCCTCTCACATCAAGAAACTGAAGCGCTTGTGGCCTTCATTATGATAAAGCAGATCCACCACAGGGAATTGAACAACCAGATCATCTTCTTATGTTGTTTTCTGGTTTTAGGGTTGCTTGTATTGATATGACCCTTCTGTAAGTGTGAAGAAATATTTAGTATCAAAAGGATATTCTGAGTCAGCTCAACAGCACTAAGCCGGCTATCAAGTCCCAGATACAGCTCAGCATCCATGGTATCACGGAACTGCTTTGAAACAAACATATATAAAATATTTGGGGATTCCAGATAAGGGTAAAGAATAAATAAAGATTGCACTTTTTTTCTTCCTTCAGAAGTACCCTGACTTGCAAAGAAGCACTGAGGATGCTCTGCAGAGAGCGTAACTCTGCAGTTTCCTTTCTTAAGGCTAAACCAGCAAAATTTTAGAAAGTTTTGGTTCGGGACATACCTAATCCCCCCACCTTTGCTTTAGCTGCAATTTCCACAGTCTGGGTCAGACCTTTTCTCGATAGATGGATGTGTCTTCAATAATGAACACACACACAACGGCGGTCTGTAGAGGAGGCTGCATTTCTTTGCAGGTGGAAAACCATAAAGTCATATTTATTGAAAGTTTCAACCATGGCCAACTGATACCAGCACATACGGCGCAGTGTAATGACACGACATCTCTGAAGACTGAAGAAGCTTTCACGGGCTTTTAAACCTTTGCAGATGATTGGGCTGTTGCAGGTCCAAAAGCAGAAATGAAAACTGAGTAGCAGAGCACCTGACCTAAACCCCAGAGGTCACAATCCCCAGTGGACACTTCCCATTGCTTTCAAACACTTAGCTCAAACCCAAAGGGAAGGATGTGCAGAAGATGACTCCGATAAAGGAAATGTTGCGATGATGGGTGGAGGCAGATGTGAAATCAGTCTTACAAAAAAAAAAAAAAAAAGATTGTGGTCAATACCTCGCGCAGACATCATCCAAATCCAGGGATTCAACAGGAACCAGAATTAAATTCCAGGAACTTGGAAGTAAGATCAAAATGTAAGCTTTGAGTACTCTGATATTCCAGGATAACATATATATCCCTAATAATGGACCTCTGAGCATATTGGTTATACATCGTTTTGCAGAGCATTTGAGATGCAATATTTCTACAAGGATTTAATTTGAAAATGATGCAATAATCTTAATTTAACAGAATGTCTTCATTCATGGATGGTGCATGCTGTTGAATCAACAGTCAGTGTATTTGTTTATTGAATCTGTTGTTGGGCAGTGAAGCCTATGACTCACAGACACTTAGAACACACTATATTTTTTCTTCTTCTGAAAGCTTTTCTGCAAAATATGGTTAGAGTTGCTTCCTGTCCAAGGAGGTGATGAATTCACTGTAAAAACTTGACATTAATTAGTCTTCTGACTGTGATAGCAATAATGAGGCCTAGTTTTTCTCAAAGAAGTGTAGATAAACATGATTTCATAATTACATTTTCCTTAATAACTGATTGATGTATTTGCTGGTTATCAAGTTACAAAAATGAGTTTTGAGGGAAGATCCCCGTAAGCCAGGTTGAGATCCAGACGGGGATGGTTTCTGAGCTCAAGGATGTTCAGATCCACGACTGGGGCCCCGAGCCATTGCTGGTTTTGGTTCACCAGGTGTGTAGGACCCATGTCCTCATCCAGCTTCTCCGCAGAGGAATGGGGTAGAACAAGGGGGCCCAGAGCCTGACCCCAACCTTGTCCCGATCTCTCCCAGCTCCATGGGGCCGTACCAGCCTGACCGTTGGATGGGTCCTGGGACCCTCTTCTGCAAGGTGCCCCCGCGGCGTACAAGGGACCCACCTTGAGTTTTGCTGCCTTGCTCATCAGCGGCAGCAGATCGGTGGAGATTTGCTGTCCAGGAGCCTCTGAGGCACAGGCAGGTAATTCACTGTCAAATGCTTTGGCTCCGGCACCAAATGCCAAAGCCAAAGCCAGTTTGGCGATATCTGTTGCAGAGTACAACAAAACAAAGGGGTTTTACGGTTGACTATGTAATACAAAAGTGAAGCTGGGCAAAAATTGTATGCAATTTAAGCCTGTATATAACAAACACCTCAAATCACAAAATCTGCTGGCTTGTTGTATGAACAGAAAAGCCTTCCTTCTTAAAAGGTTAGACAGAAATTTAAAAGGTAACTTGCAATGAAAGTCAAGTTGTGGGGGGGGGGGGGGGAAAGAAACCAAGAGGCATCCCTGAGGAGAGGAGAGAGCACAGCAACATGGCCATCAGGTACTCGTGTGTCAAGAACAGATGATCTGCCCATCATAATTAAAGAGAGAGACTTAAAAAAAAATCTCAGGGAACCAGGAGGTGCCAGGAAAACTTCAGTGGAGTGGTAGCTTTTCTCTCAGACAATGGGAAACAAGGAGGAGAGGAGTCAGTAAGAGCTGGTTCACAGCAGGGACAGCTATCCTGAGCTGACAAAACTTCCCGGGCTCCGCGCTCAACCTGTGATTAATCGCACAGACACACAAAGCACCGGCCGCGACCAGGAGCCATCCTCCTAATGCATGTCACAAACTTCATAATTCCACTTGGAATGAGACAACAGCAAGTTAAATTCCTGGATCACTGTCACCGTGTCACTTACAGAAGAAGTTGCACCGGGGAACAGTTGGCTATTGGAGTAATTTGAATGGAAATGTCAGTTTTCACAACCTATGATTTGAGGTAAGTGCCCTGTTATTATACAGCAGCTCTGTCAAGCAGCCGGGGCTGAGTGCACGCCGAGACCCCCTCTCAGCAAACGCATCCTCGTCCCCGCTCCCACCCCAGCCTCCTCCTGCAACCCACCGCCGCCGAAAAACTAACATTTCCTTCTCTGCAACACCCTTCGTGCGCATGGACAAACATTCTCCGTGTCTTCCCATGCCCTGGCCTGATTTTAATTCTAATTTTGTATTCTGTTCAAAGGTATATGCTTCAAAACCATACAGAAACAGCGAGTTGTTTCTGAATAAATCGATTAATCGAGATTCGCATTGACCTCTGGGCAGGTTTCGTCTGAGTAAGGACTTCAGAATACGGTCAATATGTCTTACTGCTAAATACTTGCAGAAGTTGCTACATAAGGTTGTACACATCTTATACACATCTGTGACAGATTCTGTCGATTCCCTGCGCTGTATGGGGGAAAAAATACTTGCTGTGCAGAAGTGCCACAGTTTTGCCTAGTACCTGCCCTTCAGTAACACCTTTATATATGTTATATATACCTTTATTCAGATATTTCGGGATTTGAAAGGCAATGCATCCAGTGCACAACTTGTGCACTGATTTGCCTGAACTGATACATAAGGAAATAAGTTAAATCAGCATAGCTATCAAGTAGAGGAGCTCTCAAATGTTTAACTTCAATCAGTTAAACATCAATTCAAACCATACTGATTTAGAAGCATCCAAACACAGCATCCCTCCAGTTTAACTAAATCACAGCCTTCATGAAGCCAGAATAAATGCATGTGCAGACCTGACCTAAAAGCGATAGAAAATAAAAGCAGGAAACACTGGCTATGAGTAATCCAGCTCGCAGAAGGATGGAGAGAAAAAGGGGAGCTATACAGAAGTGGAAAGCTGTCAAGAGAGGTGAAGGGCATCGCTGCCAGCCCTATTCGAGCCAGCCTGCAGAATAACCATCACTTGGTGCGGGCTGAGACCAGCCCCTTTCCGAACCAGCAGTGCCGATGGGCTATTACGTTTTCTGCACCCAAAGTACAGGAAAAGGTTGCACGGCCACATCCCACACAGGTAAAACAGTCCTACATCTCCGATTTGAAAAAAGGAGAAATAATCGACCTGAAGGATCTTCTCTTACCTCTGGATGAGTTTACTGAGCTCCGGGAGCTGTGCTTGGTTGAGCTCTGGTACTGGGAAGCAGCAATGGGTAAGTGGCTTTTGTGGGTTTCTCCTCCTTGGACATGCAGGTTGCTCTGTTTTACAAAAAATAAAAAATCTTGTTGTTCAAAAGAAGAGATGTGACAGCAGGATATTTGGACTTTGCCATCCTCTATATGCAGGGGATGATAAAGAAACTATTATGCTGTTTATACATTGCCCATGGTGCCACTGACGTTGGGGTATCTCCAGGCAAAGTGAAGCACAATTACTACTATTATTTTTACTTTGAAAGGAGTGGCTTACTGAGTCAGTAAATATAAGGGTTTTTTTTCTTTTATGCCAAACATAAATACGATGGGAGAAAAAATGCTTCTACAAAATGTGAAACGAAAGAAATGGAAAACAAGTCAAATTTAGATTTTGCCTGCAGGACAATTGACAAACCAAGAAGCTTTCCTGGCTTCAAAACAGCTACTTAGATCACAGGTGGTTGTATTCTTAAAGGTAAAAAGCAAAGCTATCTCTTTTTACGGTATCCTTTTCAGGCATCCTACTCTGTCGCAGCCACCAGGCTTTTATGTGTGCCCAGGCAGAAGAGGCTGGATCCTGTTGCAACACTCTGTTGGACTATAAACCAATGATATTTGCTTTACCTGTGCACTATCTTCCATGGAACAAAACAACATTTACATCTGGGATCAATTTGCTTGAAATTAAAGTGCAGCTGCTATATCTCTTCTGCATCAAAAGTATAGTGTTAAGGCTATAACATACAGACAGTTACACATTACTTTGCATTGTAATATTTAGATTTGTGTCATTTTCCATCTGAAGTAAAAAGCGTCTTTAAATAAATGAGTGATCTTATACTACATATTTTATGGGCTGTGTACTCAGCAAGATATATCTACATTTGCAATGTGCATATACTCATCTCCAATTTCAAACTACGTATTTAGACCTTGAATTTTAATGCTTAAACGAAAATGCAGTGTAGGAATAATTTGGACTGTACGCTCAGAAAAGTTCCGCTGTGTTTGTACAGGAGGGTGAGACGAGTTTTGCGGTATTCTCAGGTTAAAATATGAGCTTTTCCAGTTTTTTACTGCAGATCCTTTCCCCCTCCCCTGTGCTCTCTCTCAGTAGCCCTCCCCTTTAAAGCCGTGATGCACAAGCCTTTTGACAGGGAGGGCAGCTCACCAGCAGCCAGAGGGCTGTGTGCAATTACCATCTGCATTTACATAAGCATACGTATGATCCTTACAAAGAGAGGAATGCACAGGGCTTTTATTATTTACATATAAGTAGCTGCAAAGGCATCCAGAGAGAGACCACGAGTTTGGTACCCGTGAAAAAGTGCCTGCGGCTACAGAGTGGTCCCTGCTGCCGTGCCGGGTGGGACCGAGCTCCGGAGCGTGTCCCTGACGTTACCTCCTGCTCCTTGCCTCTTCTGGATGTGTGTCACCCGGCACCCGCGCCGACTGTCCTCCCGCGGTGTACTGCCGGTGCCTTTGGACCTCCAGCCACAGGTAAGGAACTTGCACGGGGTCCATGAGGATGTTCACCACGGGGATGGAGCCTACTGGTGAGAGCAGAGATAGGACATTTCCTATTACTTTAGGTATTACTTACCCCCACGCAAAGGCCCACGTCTGCAAGCATTAAATGGCAAAAGTCAGCCAGCAACCCACAACTACTACAACGCACCATTTTCTGAAGTCTGCGGACAATTTGGCTCCGAGGTTTCCAGCCAGTTTTACCCCGCGCTGCTGCCTCTTAGCATGTAAGGCTCTATATTTTAATTCCTCCCCAGATCACCAAATTCAAGTTTGATTGACTGCTGACAATCAAATACTGCAGTTGGCAGAAGTATGTAGGAAAAGTAACGCACTCCAACTGGAGTGCTTAGCAGGCTGCTTACTGAACCTCCATAAATGAGCAATCATTTGAAAAACTTTTGCTGCTCTCCAAGAGTTTTGGGTGCTTTTCCCCAGGGTTCTGCTGTACCCACAAATCCTAGACAAATGGCAAGAGCCATTGAAAACCAGTAAAATTTCCTTCTGAAACCGATGCTATTAACCTGCTTTTGCTTTCCAAAATAAAAAAAAATAAGCTGCTTGACATTGGAATGAGGACTGGAATCTGAATTTTCAAAGAGTTTTTCCCAATAGTTCCCAAACAGAATTTTCCCCGTTTCTCACAGAAAATGGTCTCTATGGTTTAAAAAGCATATCTAACTCCACAATTCCCATATTGTTTTACTGCCAATGGCAAGAAACAAACTAAGAGAAAGCCCAAGAAAACAACTGTCCAGGATAACAGCTACTGAGCACAGAGCAGGGCAATTTAATGAAATCAAGATCAGTGGTTATGTAGGTCATTTCGAATACAGAGTATTCCACCTCAAAGCCTAGCGCATTGGTTGAAACAAAAAATGGTACTGCAACATTTTCAAGCTATCGTTTCCTCCCAGCAGCTGCAATATTTTGTGTTTTGGTGAAGATGAATCAGAATTTTTTTCTGCAACAGTCATACATAACGCTGCAGCCTCCGTTGTGCACTGCTCAAACCAGCTGCACAGAAACCCCAGCAGATAAAACGCTGTAGGACCTCAACATCTTCTGCTCCAGTTTTTGGCAAAAAAAGAACTTTTCCAGCGCAATCCTGCAGTGGTTGACATAAGGACGTAAGACTGCGAAAGAGAGGATGCTGCTCCTCTAAAACAGTCAGATTATGTACCTGGACTTTATCCACTGCCTGGAGAAGAGAGACAACCAATTAGTCCAACACAGCTTCTTTACCATACCCAGGTTGGAAAACAGATTGAAGGGGTCAAAAAATTCAGGAGGCTCCACATGATCTGACATTTGCCTTGTCACAATTTTCTTGACAACCAGAAGGTTGGAGACAGTTTGCTGGTCATCAGGAGCGGCAGTATGGGAAGACTGATTACCGAGCTGGGGACAAGAAACCGGTCAATTAACGGTCTGCTCGTTCTCAAAACAGTGATTTCTTCAATAACTCAGGATGGGTTTAGTCTGCTCATTTTAGAGGACAAACAGGCTGTAAAATAGTTGCTGGAGTGTACAAACATTTCTTTAGTTTGCAGCCTCCCGGTGCTGCTCCTGCAGCTACAGAGGTGATCTCCAATTGAAGCGATACTCGGAGGTTCAAACTTCATTCCAGTGCCATCCTTTTTGCACTTGATTGCATTTGCACAACAACCTCTGCTGCAGAACGCGCTGGCGGTAGTTGAAGCGACTTTTATGAACAATATACCGGTTTCATTTCAATTTTTGCTTTTACTTCCCGGTTTGGTTTTGGCCACATTAAATATACCTTTCTGCAGAATTAATTCTTTGTATGGGAGGTTTCTCAGCCTGTGATACAGGAGCAGACACTCACCTTCCAATATTTGTACGGTGAGGTCTGTACCTGCTCTCTCTGCTGCCTCGGTATTACCACCGTGCAACCACGCACCGGCTCCTTTGCCTTCAGCTATCCTGTGTATCTGTCAAATTTTGTTGGTGTCTGACATCTACTGCAAGGATGAATCTATGCAATATACTGATGTCATTTTATAGATAAAAATCAGAATAGTTTTATATTTGGCCGTCTGTCACAGCCGCTGCAAGGGGCCGGGGTTCATCCTCCTTGCTCGCCTGGCCCTACTGCCAGGGTCAGAGAGAAAATAAGAAGGTCAATAGCCCCAAGAACAGGAACTGGGTGTCCTATCAAAAAAGAGGACATTTTGATAGGTAGAGGTCGAGACCCTCTCTACCAACCTACGTCTACTGGTCCTGCTCCAAACCGCAGGTATGGTGCTGTTGTGCCTCCTGAAGTGGTTGTATCTCCGCTTTGCTAACGGTAGTTAATCTTCCGACCCGCTGAGCGGGGCGTTTAGGATGATGCTGTTTGGATAAATGTTTACAAAACCCACCCCAGCCCAAATAAGCCCTCCCATCGGTGGAAATCTGGCGTTGGTTGGAGGTTTGGTCACAGCTTCTCACAAAGAGGGGTCCCAACACAGGCGGTCGTCTCCCTCCAAACGAATTTATACGAAATAAAGCTGTGTTTCAGAAAGCCTTTGCACCAGCTGTAGCAGCTCGGCCCAAGGGGCCGAATTAAGGACAACTTTCTGCAGGTTCTAGATAAAACAAAAGGCATTTTCTCCCTCTTTCCTTAGCGCGCAGCCCTGACCGAGCCCTTTGGCCGCAGAACGCGACCGCGCTGGCGTCACGCCGGTTGTCGAGGGCTGGGACCGCAGCGAGGGACGTGATCTCTCCCGTTTTCCTGGGAATTACAGCGGTGGCCTGTCGGATCACCTCTCCTCTGCTCCACGTGCTCCTCGTCTGCTCATGACTGCTGCCCGCTCCCCTTCATTCCGCACGGGCAGCGCGAGCCGGCCGGGGACCCGGGAGGGCTCTGGGAAACGCAACCCAGTCAAAGGGGAAATTGGGGAGGGGTACAGCCGATTGCTTTCCAGCCATCCCAGCTGATTACTCAGGCATCACCCATATTCCGGCTGGAGAACGCGAAGTTTGTTACGGCGTCGTTTTTAACTCCCTGTGTCGATGATTCGGTACAACAGCTCACGGCTGCAATATTCCATTAATTCTTAAAAACCTCTAAATCTCTTGATGGCTTTACCTACAGAAACTCCAGAGCACGCACACTTCGGGAGAAGTGCTACCCCAGGTCTCTTACGAGAAGAATACCTATAACTAAAAAGATAAAACGGTTTTGTGATCAAATTTTGCTTGCGAGCGTTTTGTTCAGAAAGAACAAGGGTTTCTTTTTGCTAGGTGTTACGAGGAAATAATTTCATTGTACTAGTTATTTTAAGTATTGAAAGACTGCTGCTTGCCCATTGCCCCCTAAAATTAAACCTGCATTTAGGCATCATGCTGAAGGTAGTTTCAAAAGCATATAAAATGTGTTTGCTTCATAAAACCAGAAATAAGGACCATGTTCGAGGCTTGCACTTTTAAAAATTCTGGGCTACAAGCAACATCAAACTTCCTAGGAAAGCTCAGCCATGATAGCAAGGTCAATAAACAAAAGCAATAATTTTTCAAAACATCACCGTGTGCACCAATGGAAATGCGATATTTTTTTCCTTCTGCTTGCCGGAGTTTTAAAGATTTAAGTCAAGCCTGGATGAAAAAACACTCGGGATTCCCACTCCTGGTGTCCTGCCCTCATACTCCAGCCATGGCTTTAAGAGGATGCTGCCGAGGGCTCAGCCGAGCCGCGCTGCGCGGATGAGCTCGGATCCAAATCACGGAATGACTCAAGCGGCTTACTTTGAACTGAGACACAAGTTTTCCGTACGGAATGAGGTCATCTCGGCGTTCACCGGAAAGTGAAAATTACATCATCGCAAGGTTGCTCTTCCTTACGTAAAAGGGTGGCAGCTGTTTTTCTCAGTAACTACCATCAGTTCTGCCCTTGGGTTCACGCTGAGGGTTATTTTAGTTAAACACCGCCTCTTTCAGCCGGTCCAACCTTGGCTGGTACCTACCTTGGGTTGACCCCCATCCTCGAGGGCTGCCCGGGGCCGGGCTGGGCAGAGCCCCCCGCTCGGGGCTCGACCCTCAGCTTCCTCGCTTGTTGAGCCCGTGTCAACTCAGCGAGCAAGAGCTCAGCTTTTTACCTCCACAGTACCCGTATGCGATTTGCAGCAATAATTTCAGCAAAAGAACAGCAATGCCACCTCAGATGACATACCTTCGGTAACGCCAGCACGGGTCCAGATGGACGGGCTCCGTGTGCTGCCCTGGCACCTCGCAGCATCCACGGCCGGGGTGGAGGTGACGGACCAGCACCCGTTTTTCTGCAGGTTAGATGAAGCTTGGTTCAGGAGAAGAGCCCAGGAAGAGTCCCTGGTGCTCCTCGCAGCCCTCTGCCATGCTCAAGGACTACTCACTGCAACAAATAAAAAGCCCTGTTTAAAACAACTAAGTAAGGCACTTAAAGAGGTTTTAAAAAATTGATAATGAAACGTACTGTACGGGATCGATCTTAATTACTGCCCAGGTGGAATTTTTGTCTTCTGGCTTTTTTCAGGGAAAAAACCCCACCCACCCAAGCCAGCCATTAATGAGAACCGTTAAAGGCTCGCTAACAATATCCTTTCATCAACCCAAGGCGCTGCCAGCGCCCCGCGCTCACGTCAATTTTCACCTTGCGGTCCGGCTACCGCATCTCGCCCCGCCGGTGATGGAGCCCAGACCCATCGTCCACCGCTGCCGCCGGCTCCGCGCAGGCTGTGCCGCCCACCCGGCAGCTCCTCCGGCCCCCGGCCCCCGCGTTCGGCTGCCACCCGCACGTTACTTCACACGGGCCAGGGGCTGGTCTGGATCAGGGTCGGGGCGGGGGGAGAGCTGGGTCTCCATCGCTGCATCCCACCCCGGACCGGGGAGGAGAGAAATGGAGGTGGCTTCCCTCCCTCCACCTTCAGACTGCTGTGATGGGGCCAAGAGTGCCCCTCCTCACTCCCCCTCTAAGAATAACTTGGGGAGAAAAATGTGTTTTGAACACTGGGGGGGGGGGGGGGGCAAAAAAAATAATAAATTGGATTTGCTCCTCGCTAAAAATGGGGCACCACAAAAATAGCGATATTAAAAGCCAATCATCTGGAAATCCCAGACTTAAGGACAGGGAGAGATTAAAGGTTTTGCTAGGGCAGGTCTTCTGGAAAAAAAAAAAAAAAAAAAAAAGAGAAAGAAAAAAAAGGAGAAAAATTGGGAAACCCGCTCCTTTTTCAAGGCACAAATTAAGTGTATTTATTTGTTCCTTATACCCTACGCATTCTATTTGAAACAAAAATAGCACACAGCCCTTTGACAAGCTGTATTTGCACATCAGTGTAACTGAAATATCCTATCGGCTTTAACGGCAAGTGAGGGTACTGTCAGTAATATTTTCCATTGTTTTTAAAGCCGGCCGCAGTAGCACGGAGCAGAGGGTACAGCCACTCAGCAAGGGCAGGGGAGTTTGACAGAAAAGCCTTTGAACAATATTTCTATTCAATTTCTGTAAGAATATAAAAGGAATTACAATTAAATCTGTAAATGCAATTCTTTGAGGATTTTTACATTCCTATAAGATTCTTACTGAGAAATTACTCTTGAAATAGTACATAAATCTTACAGGACTCCCCTTGGATTACTGCGCTTTAAGATTTTAAGCAATCTTTCTAAAGGTTTCTTCTTTTATTGCATTTTTCGTTAAAGAAGCAGGTCTTCAGCACCACCTCACACAATAAATAAACATTTTAATACCCAGCCTATCCTTTGACCTGGGTGCAATACGTACCATAAATATTACAATTTTAAACTTCGGTAGAACATTGGGGAAAAATGATTAGAAGTAACAATCTGTGATATTTCTAGAAGAAATGATGATCTGTGATGTTAAGAGAAACAAGTGTTTAAAATTACTGCTCCTCATCTATAACTTAATATCATTTGGAAAGTGGTAGTACTGTCTTACCAACTACGTCACTGCTCCTTATTCAACTGATACAGCAAATATCAAGTACCACTTAAAAAGTGCCTGCTGCTTGAGAACTGCTTAGAAAAATGAAATGGAAACTTTATGGGCCAAATCTGTCTCGCCCTGATCAGATGACTAATTCCTCTAATTCCAAACGAATTGGTTGCATGAGAGAAGAAAATCTGGGCACATATCTAAAAATGTCCCTACCGCTACAATGAATCGGTTTTCTGTTTAAGATGCTTCCAGTATGAGCTCATTACGTCGCAAACTCCGCTTGCATGAAAGTGATCTGTAACAATCCTTAAGCCTGGGGCCCTTTCCCATTTGGTCTTGATACATAGGATGTAATCTGCATTTTTCATTCCGGCGTAAAACAGTACAACCAGTGTAGCTGCAATTCTGCTGTAAATCTGATGCAGGAAATACAACATAGTCTTCGAAAATATTTCTATTGGCCTCAGACTGGCTGCAGAGCCTGTTTTGTATGGAAAAAAAAAAGGAGGGGGGGGGGGGGGGAGAATGACCCGCTGCAAAATTCAGTTTCTTCCGTGGTCAAGGACATCTATTTCATTATAGATGTAGTTCCGCCAAAACAAATATTATTTTTGAATCTTTCATTATCTTAGTCTCTGGAAATGGGCTAAACCAGCATGTGTTGGTATTAGCTGCCGCAGAGCCAGCTGTCGTGCCTGGCTGCACAGTGTCTCAATGTCAGCGGTTCAAAGCACTGCCAGCCCGAACGGGAGGGAACCGGGGAGCTCGGAGGAACCCAAATCCGGGGAAAAAACGCGGAGCCGTCCTCCGCCAGCGCCTCGGTCCTCGTCTCTTCGGTGTTTTTTCCCCACGGCGGACGGAGACGGGTGCTGGGACTCCTGTCTTCCTTCCCGCGGGCAGAGTGCAGCGGGGCTAGTCCCCGCGGCCTGTTCTATAAAGATACAGAGATATATAGACTTTTTTTTTTTTTTTTTTTTTTTTTTTTTTGGGGGTGGGGGATGTTAACGATGTATTTCTATTAATTGCAACTCGCACAGCACCGCGGCCCCAGCAGCCGGCCGGGCTGCAAACGCCTGGAAGGGGGGTGGGTGTCTGGGGGGTGTGTGTGTTGGGTGGGGGGCACCTCCCGTTGCCCCAAATCCCCCCGCGGCCGGTCCCACGGCCCCACGGCCGGACCCACGGCCCCACGGCCGGCCCCGCGCGGCCGCCGCCCCGTGCCCAGCACCACGGCGCCCTCTGTTGGGCAGCGCGGGGGCAGCGCGGCCGCCCTGCCCGGTGTCCCACCCTCCCCCCCCCCGAAACTCCGCCACAACGCGATTTTGCGAAGAAAAAAATAAATGAAAAAAAGAAGCCAGGTTGGCTGGCTGGCTGCCTCGGAAAGGCGTCAGGCGGCCTCCAACCCCGGCGCTCACAGCCCTCGTACCTGCAAAAAAAGTATTAAAACCCACGGAGCAGGCGCGTCCCCCTTTTTCAAGCAAATACCTGGAAGAAGGCAGCGAGGGGTGTCAAAGCGAGAGAGGTTAAAGTTTACGTTTGCTGCCGTGTTCTTTTGTTGGTAGCATGGATTATATAAAAAAAAAAAAAAAAAAAAAAAACACCAAAAAAACAAACGCCCAAACTGTACATATTATAAGGCTATATTTTTATCTCGGGGTTCTGGTGACACGTACAAACCACTTGAGCTTTGCTTTCGTGGTTTATATTGCCACCAGAAACCCTTGATAAAAATACAGCTTTATATTGTACAGTTGGGTATAGTTTATTTTCTCCATATATCATATACTGTGTTTTATTTACAAACATACACAAAGACACTCGTACATGCAAAGCAGTTTTTTTATTGAAGTAATTCCGAGGTATCAATAATACTATATTAACTAACGCATCGTAACACAATAATTTCTTGGTTAGCAATGGCCTTTCTAAAGAGACATCTATGAAAATATGATAAAACACATAAAAAAATCAGTATTTCCATGTTACAATTTACGATTCCCATACTGAAAATTTCAGCTTCTGGTGGCTCGTACTTGCAGAGAACCCTGCTTAAACCACCTCAAAATTTAGCTTTAACATCTCTTGAATACTTGAATCCTTTCTACAGAGAGGCCATGGGAAATAAAGCTTCGTGTAACAGAGAAATGCAAAAATCTAAAGGAAAAAAACAAACGATAAAAGCAAACGTGCTGCTGATAAAGACGCAACTACGATGAGCTCCTCAGTATTTCGCCCCAGTTGCGCTCATCAAACTGCTTATTTAAAACAGACCTCTCGTACAATTTGCCAGCAGCTTCTCTTCCACCCGCCTTTTGCACCATTCACAAAGGCAAAATTTTTTTAGTCCCGCCTCTCGCGATCCGAAAAGAAAAGCTGGGAACGAGCAATTCCATAGCCGACGGCTTTGGAATCCATCTCAATGTGCTCCCTTAACTCCTGTTCACGTAAAACACGTAGAACACCGTTTCAGGCACCGAGGAGGCGAGGGGAGACCCGGGCGAGAGGCTGGCAGGGACCAGCCAGCTGCTTCCTCGGGGGGAGGCTTGCACCCACATTTGCCACGACCCTCCCGCTCCCTTATCCCTGCTTTAATGGACATTAAAAATAGAACAAAACAGGACTGGAGATGGGAACAAAATCCACGCACAACAGGCCTGGACCGCTGTAGTCATTCTGCTGTAAAATGTAAAAACAAGAAAGGGCAGACGAGCTGCATCCCCCAGGACGCATCCCGCTTTTTTAATATAGCGGTGCCACCACACATTTCACTTCGGATGTTGCATTATATTTATATGTCACTCAAATATTTACCATTTTTCTGAATTCTGCCGGGTGCTCTGAGAGCTTGTTATAAGCCAAGTATCCGCGGTTGTACGTCTTGGCTGGTTAGCAGCCGTGGCTGAGCTGCATCAATATGCTAACTTCTCTTTCTGGAGCTTCTCGTGCGACAAAAGCCACTCTTTCATAAGGTTTCCTCCTCCGTAGTTGCCGCTCTGCCCGCTGCTGCAAATCACCCTGTGGCACGGTATTATAATCGGGATCTGCGAAACACACAGACAGACACACACACAAAAAAAGGAAGGGAGCAAAGGGTGAGGCGAAGGGGATCGGCGGCTGGGGAAGGTGCCCATAAATCCACCGCTAAACCAGGAATCGTCCGCCACCGGGCTCGCGGGGACCGGGACTGAAGGAGCCACAGGGTTACAGAGCACGCTGGCGGAATCCCGCCGTGCCCGGGACCAGCCCGATTCTTTGGGAAAAGCAAGGATTAGGAGAAATTTGAGTACACGAGAATGATGTAAAGCCTTAAAAGGGGAAGCCCGACGTAATAAATCCCACGTAAGAAAAACTTCTCTGCGAGGAGCGGATTTTCCTGCCCCGCGCCAGCCCCCTCCAATGCCCAGGGTGGGTGACGATGCCTCGCGGACCCAAAATGCACAGGCGGACAGCAAGGAGGTACAGGACGACTCTCAATCGTCGTCCCGGGATTAGAAGAGGACGTATTTCTGGAAAAAAAACCAGACCGCTGAGGAGCGAGCTTCCCGAGCCCCAGCTCCCTCGGCAGATCTCCTCCTCTCGCTATAGCACCTCTACGTGCACTGCTGAAAAATTCTATGTAAGAACAAGGCGCTATTTATTATTTAACAGCCAGTCAATCCAAAATGGGTTGTGAATTTTTAAAACCTACAACAGGAGAGATTTAATTCACACCTAACCAATTTAAGAACTTTTTTCCTCGTGCCTTCTACTTTGTATCATTTATAGCCAAATGTCACGGATTCTGAAAAATCAATGCAAGAAGTTACAGAATAGACTGATAATGTAGAGAAGTACATAAACGTTTTTTTTTCTTATTTTTTATTACAGGTGATTATCATAGTTGAAGTACACACCATAAAAAATGCAATACATCATCTCTAATCACGCCGTATGTGTTTTGGTAACTGCATAGTAATTCAATTGCAGCGATATAGCTGTGAAAACAATAACTCACTAAAAAGTGCAGTTTTCACAAATTTGGATATTTTAAGTCAAAAAGTATAATTTATTTATATATAGACACATAGACAAATGATGTACTTTACACTGACTTATTTTAATCCCATTTAATAGTTATTTCAGTACAGTTCAAGCTGTGCTCATATTTGAGTCTGGGACGGGCAAACCCCAAAGTAGCTGAAGAGCTACTGGCCAGACCTTTATAAATCGGGGTTTTTTGGGGGGTTCTTCTGGTTTTGTCAAGCAATTTCAATGGCTGAAATTTAAAATCTTGATCTCAGCCCACAGGCTATCACGTTAGACGGGAATACACATAGGTGCTTATTGTTAATCAAGGTTTAAAAAAAATGCTTATAATAGCTGCTTTATTTGGAGTTGGCAATGCCACAAGTGAATTATGCATCCGTGACAACTCCAGTGAGTACCAATAAAATCTTTACTCTAAAAAACCATCCCGCGCTTGGTTTATGACTTCCTTAAAGAAGTTGTTTTTTGCAAGTGTTGCTCTGTTTTGGGATTTCTCTGTCTTTTACAATCCGTGTGCACAAGTTACTGCAGGCAGATTTTCTTGAGTGACAAAGCCATAACAAGCCATAACAATACACTGTAAAAAATCTCCAAGGTTAATTAGCAATTCTTTAAAAATATATACAGTAAATGAGCATATTTTGATGGCAAGGCAATAAATCTTGCTACGGACAGGGGCCAAAACCTTTTTCTGAGCCGGTTCCCTGCTGCCGCTCACATGGTGCAAAGAGACTCGAACCGGGGGTTCCGTGTACTGGGGCAATTTTGTCAGGGAGGTAAGTTGATGACTTCTCCTGCTAAACTGTGCGAGAAGATGGAATGCGTGCCCAAGTGGAGGAAAAAAAAAAAGGACTTTATTTTCAGGTGGCATGAGCTGGTAGGTCGCGCCGGGGCTTGGACGATCCCCGGGCCGGTGGAGAACCCGTTCACAAACGCTGAGCCGCTTACCATCAGGCAAGAAGAGGAGGGTGTGAAATAAATGTCGCTTTTGCCATGCCCGAAATAAAGAATTTCATACCGAGTTCGTCCTAACACACGCAAGTGCCCGTATGTCACCCTCCATAGCGTCGGATGTAAAAGAAAACGCGGTACAAAGGCTGTATCAGCGCTGTAATTTAAAAATATTGAATATTGCTTCAGTTTGGCTTAATTGTGGTGACAACTTTCAGACTACTAAAATAATTAAACCTGCTAAAATTTATTAGGGCCCTAAGGACATTTTAGAGGGAGTACTACCCTAGTCTGGAGCTTTAATGCCTCAGCTACATTTAATGTAATTTTTATCAATAACCAAGCAGCTCATAATATTATAGCTCCGCTGAAATCTTCATGCTGTGAAATCTAATTCATCTAATACACGAATCCATCACTTACACAGACCCTACCTCAAACGCTATAAAACTTCCAAACCCATAGATTTGTCTCCAACACAAATAACATGAAGGGGCCCTCGGATCAATAACGGAGTCCCTCTGATTCGGGCACCAGCTGAATATTTTCTCCAACTTCGCTTTTGTTCTTCTGGGTAGAGGCCCACAAGGGAAAGAGCTTGTTTTCACTCGCAGCCTCATCAATACCTAAATCCTGGTGAACAAGTGACACTGAGAAGCTGTAATCAATAGCTCCCTGTGCGTTTTTTCTTCTGGTCAAATGGTTCAGCACTACTGACAGCCCTGACACTCAGAACATGATGCTAAATCTTTATCAACAGCCATCTGGGTGACTGGCAGAACAAGACTCGGGCGGTCATTAACGCTCGTGGCAATCTGTGAATAAACTAACTCCTCGATAATGCGTTTGTTTAGCAAAAAGGTGGGGAAAAAAACTCCCTGCACAAGGTATCGATCGCCTTTGAACTGCATTTAGCAAATTCCGTCTGAGGATGGAGCGGAGCGGTGCTCCGCCGCGGCGCTCCGCTCGTTAAAGAGTTTTCAATTTGAGGTAACGGAAACCCGACCGTCCCATTATACTGCTGATGGGCTGGAGACCTCCAGAAACTGCCAAACTGTCAAAACCCCATCAGCCAGGGCGCAACGGAAACGGCTGAAGTACCACGTTGTAAATACAACAAGAATCCCGCTTAGCAAAAAATAATCTTGCGGTTTCCTCATGTCCTATTGCTTTTTCTCCCCCTCTTCCCCGACAGAAACAAATACTGCAACGTCACCCAGCACGCGCCCTGGTTATTGCCAGCCACCGAAGGAATTAACGCCCAAGTAGTTTTAGGTGTCCACAACGTTTCAAATCCATCCTTCACAATCTTCTCATAAATGCACGATTACGTCTACCGCTCTCCAATGTTTAAAACATTTTGGCTGAATAATATCCTTGACTTAGGATAGATCGATACTGGCACCCAGTTGTACACTTAGCTGGGCTTTAGCCTAAACAATAACGCAGTTGGAGAGAATATAAAAACCAACGTATGCAGCTATGACTGCCGTTAACAGACCGCTGAAGACGTCTTATTTAAGGCACAGAGCAGTCATTTAGGATGGCCTTGGACTAATCAGCCCAACATTCGCCATTTCCCACGAGTCTCCATGATTTCTTTTTGATCCTCCTATACTAGTCTAATGAGATTTTTAATTGAACTTTATGGGTTCCCTTTGAGGACCACAGACCTTGCAATCAATGTGAACCACAGTAAACTATTTGAAGTTTCTCTTGCAAAAGGTGAGCCATCCCCACCATGTCCTTGGCATAAATTGAGGCAAAGATGTCGCATCTTTCAGCTGCTGCTGGCACCTATTCCACCTTCTCATAAAGTTGAAGGTCATCGTATGAATTATGTGAAGTAACCCAACTACAAAGGGAAACCTGTGGAATGCACACTACCAAAATTAAAGACCAACCCTTGATTTGTAGAAGGAAGAAATGTTCTGGTATTTTGTGGAGCAAGCCGAGATTCGCAATTTTATCAACACGTTTGAGGAACAATGCAACGCCAGGCTCGGGTTTATTTCAAATGCTCGTTTTTACTGTTATTACGATCCTCATTAAATCATGTTTATGATTTAGTCATCACGTTTATAATTTAGTCCTTTAATCATAGGAAGCATCTCAAGGTGCAAACACACTACGATTTTGCTATTTTGCATAGCTTCTGCAGCAATCATTAATCGAAGCATTCACTTTTATTTCACATTCGCAATAAAAGCATTCACTAGTTTCAGCTTCCCTCCTGCGAACAAAAATCACTAATCTGCTGCTTAACAAAACATCACATTTCTGCAATAATTTCAAAGCAATTGCTCCTCAAAACCGGTATTTATATCCTAGAGCTCACGTTGCAGGTGTAGCAGTTGTTAACACCACAGCTCTTTGCATTCTGCGCTGATACGTTAATGATGCTGCAGTCCAGATGACGTGTTCGGTTTAATGAACTGTTTAGTTAGATTCAAAGCTCAATATCTCATCTGATAAACAGACTGCAAGTGTGTTTATATACGTACAAGGTTCACGGGTATCCTGCAATTCTACGCAGGTAGCACACGACTATAGAAACTCACATAACGTCTAATGGCTTTAAGCTTCTAAGCTCAATAAAGAAGTACACCCTGATATTTTAAGCGTCTATCAGATTTTCCTATGAAACAGTTCATATAAGCAGTATAAAGCTACGTTTCGTCAATACGCTGTATTGTACTTGACAATACAAACTATTTTAATATGATGGAATGCTTTCCAATATAATATGGTGTACATTAAGATAAGGCAATACAATGCAAACCTACAGGAAACAGTTCTCAAAGAATAACAATACAGTGTTGTGCAAAAGGATATGTAATTGCTATCGCCTAGAAATGTACCCAGCTTTGCCCTCAGGCTGCAGTGGAGCAGCAGCATCCAAAGTAGCGGTAACAGCAGGTTGTGGTGTGAAAATTCCTGCTTTTTCCCCTGTGAGGAAGGATGAAAATAGTTCTGAAAATATACAGCAAAGCTACGGCAATTTTTTTTTAAATGGGGTCCTATCTTATTATTGTTATTTCCCATCCCGTACTATGGCCGCAGTGCTTTCTGTCCCCAGCAGAAAATTTTTAAGCATATTATAGATAATAATGCATAGCTTTAGGGGAAAAGAGCTATATTAATATAATACCACCCCAATATTTCATAACAGAAAGCTGACGATAAAAAAAAAAGACATCAGTACTGTAACGAGAGGCCAGCCCATTCCAAACCACGTTTTTATCGCTATGCATCTCCTGTAGTTAATCTGTAATTTCACACATATTCCACATGCAAACACACACATAGTCCTTTTGCACTTCAGTGCGAGCACCTCTTCGCTATGTTTCTCATATTTCTCCTATAAATCTTTACACGGCCCTTCAGACCCATGAACCACGATATGGAGGTTGACTACGCATAATACGCAGGTTGGTATTATGAATGAGGTGAAATACAAAGGTAATATGTGGCACTGCAAACCCCCCTCACCTTTATTATTTCTGTATGTAAAGCCACCGCCTGTAGAAAACCAGATTTTCTAACCCGCTTTGCAACTACACGTTACAGTCTCATATGTACCTTATTAAAGAAAATACCGAGAGGACCGAACGGAAAACCAACACAGGAGGTCAAAGATTACGGCAGGTATAACGCTGGAGAAAAGCAGAGGAATTCGGGTATGGAAAGACACATGTTGCTCAGGGCGAGTGCTAATGAGGGAAAATACGTGGAAGAATGGCTAAAAAAGCCACAGTGACATTAACAGAAATCAAAGTTTTTTATTTTTTTAAAGGCACGTAGCAAGGGAACCAACGTGTAAAGACAGCGGCATTCGCATTACCGGCTTCTCCTTGCCTTTGCCATCCGGCTGCGGCTCCGGTCCCACGCGGGACGTGCCCACCCGTGCGCCCGAGCCCCCCGAACCGCCTCCTCCCTCCTCGGGCAGCGCAGGTACGTCCGCTGCAGCCCCGAAACCCTCCGGTTCAGGACGGGGCTGCTCCAAGGGGCTGCGAACCCACCCGCGCTGCAAGACACGACCCGCTGACTCTCACCAACTCCACTTAACGCCCGTCGGGGCGACGCAGGTGCACGAATGCATCTGGAAATCTAATCCTGGACAACTCGAAGGGAGAGGTAATTACTGGGAAGACAGGCAGAGACCAAGTATTATAACACAACTGTTTTTTCCAGAATCCACAGGCCTAACTAACCTGGAGGGCTACTCCCTCCCATTGGTTCAAATTCAGGCAACTCACCTGTATCCAGTGGAGAAATGCCATTTACAGCTGGTTTGGAGCACACAGGGGAAAAAAACGTATTGGAAAAACCATACTGACAATTAGGGATTTGATTCAAACGTGTACCTACTTGATTTAAAATCCCTCCTCTTCCCCATTTTCAGAAACATATCCATGCCAGAGAGGATGGACTGCTGTTAACGCAACCGAAGCTACTCACACCCTGCCAAAATGAGGTCCGTATCGGGGGATAAAAGACTTCCCTCGCCCGAGAATATCTAAGAAGTTTGAGAACAAAATGCGTAGAGGCTGATGAATTAGAAGAAGTGTTTCTCTTTCAAATCTAATGCCATAAATGGTAGGGAATAAATCACATTAAACTGGGTTGTGCATTATTGCTGATTAAAAACACTTACTGACCTTATTACTCATGGTAGACCAGTTTTCATAGCAGATAAATTTAATCTAATGACATTTAGCCCGCAAAGCTCTCTAAATCCACCATCTTCCATCAACTTTATTTAAAAGTTGACATGAACTTACAGGATTGCTCCTCATCGCTCCTCCCACCGCTCTCGCTGCTCTGCTGTTGCCTGCGAGGACTGCTAATTGCTTGTAGGAAACGGCCTCTCCAAACTTCACGTCTCTCAACAAGGTCCACAACACTTGTCTGGTGAACGAATCTGCAAAGAAGACGAAGCGAGCACTGTTCGTATGCATGGCTGAAAAAACCAAGATGAAATATTCAAAAAGCCAACGCAAAGCAGAGTCTCAATAGCAGCTTTCTAATTTAAATTTAAACAGCCCCGATGCACTGTCCTGTTATTGTATCCTATATTACTACATTTAAATACATGATTATTAGAAAGAGTGCTTCAAGTAACCGATCACTATAAAAAAGGATTTAAGGCTTTGATTTTCCTATATTTTTAATTTGCTTCAAGTACAATTATCCTGTTAACTCATACAATGTGGTTTTTCCATTAAATTGGCAGAGTATAAATTAGCATAGAGTCAAATTAAAAAGGGAAGAAATAACCGGCTCTACCTCTTTTACAAAGCCCTCGCATCTCCAGCTAATTTCCAACTTCAGCTGGGACACGCGGCAGAAGAAGCCCTAGAGCCAGCGGACTCGGTATTATCCTGGCTGACTGCATTTTATAGTCGAGACCCCCAAGCTACTGCTCAGTATTGCAGACATTACAAAATGTAAGGACTAGCTGTGACCTTGAATGTACGGCACATCCTTAATGATAGAGGGCTCTGAAAAAAATAATAATGTATCTTCCATTATTTTAATTTTAATTCACCAGCAAATTGCTTCTAAGTGTTCCAATTGCTGAAATAATGAATAAGCAAATGCATTAGGACCAGCTTTCTTCTGCATCTCAGGGTTTTACCTTCCCATCCCAGGATTATTTTACAAAAGGAAAACCGATAGTTGCGTTTGGATTTTAGTTGGGCTGAACACCTATTGCTCTTCCAAGGCACTTGTTAAAGCTTTGAAGATCTAACTAGTGAATAACTTACTGAGAGGAGTGAGCTGGTGAATAAAAAAAAAAAAAAAAAAAAAAAGAAAAAAGGAGAAAAAAAGGAAAAGCGACCCCTTCCCCCAGCTGACAGCTTCAGTCTCCTGCTTTGGCAAAGAAACAAACTGATTAAAAACATTTTCTTTCTTTAGTTGTCAAAAAAGACATTGATTACGTTACATAGGAACATAGCGAAATGTGATTTTGTTCTTAAAGGAAACCCATACAGCATTATGTGTGTGTTAAATAATAAAAATCACTTCTTAACTGAAGGGAATGATAATCACTTCATTGAAAAAATCTGTTTAGTCTTTATTATAACATTAAGCAAATTAAACATCAGCATAATCCAGGTGATACGAGAAAAGGGTCATCAAAGAAATTAACTTTGTTGTTCATTAATTTACATGGATTAGTAGAGGGCAAAGAGATAGCAAATCTGCTCTAGTTTTTTATGATATAATTTCAAACTGTACACCATTTGTGGCAGTAGGGTGACTTTGGGGTTAATCAGACTGATTTGTCCTTTTAATTGCTTTCTATTCAAAGAAAATTCATTAGATAATGTTCTCTTCAAAATTCATGAATCAATTTAACTGAAGAAACCACATTAACAGCTTTGGGTTCATTAGCACAAGCAGTTGTGTTACTAGCTGATTGCTAGGAGGGTTTCCTTAGGCAAACAGATTTTGTTTACTGTGATTTCTTCAGAAAGGTTTATTTCAAATCAAATTGTTACTTATTATTTTTTTAACCTTCTTTTTAAGCCAGCAAGACTAGTGTTAACCTCGCCTACTTAGGGGTCTTGGGGAATTATTGCCTGATGTCATCTTTTAAATCAATGAAACGCAGTGACTGCACGTCGCTGGGGCCCGAGTCCAAAAAATCCCCTTTTCTTCCCTCATTTTTGGCAGAGAAGGCGGTGGGCTGGGACGTGACAGACCCGTAACTTTCTGAAACCCGTAGGAATAAGGGGTGAAGCGGGTGCAGAGCGCGCCGGAGCACCGGGCGGCCGCGGGAGGACGGGGCAGCTCCAGAGCCCCCCCAGCAGTAGCACCACCGTGCCAAGCGATGCCCAAATTATTGAGTACCTTTTAACATGCTACAAGAAGGACAGAGATTATCCTCTTCTGACAAGCAGGGGCAGAGATTATCCTCTTTCCAGAGCCACTGCACATTTTTCATGGGAGAATATATACTGTCTCTGCACCCACATAAAACACTCAAAGTTATAGTTCAAAAGAATGAAATATTTAGCAATCATGCACATCATTTTATAAATGTATCTGAAAACTCAATTTCATCCTGTAGGGAGCAAATGCATTAATTAGTTTAAGCAGCTCTAAGAGACAGTGCCAAATACTGTTATTAAACTGTCTGCAAGTGTGAGTGCCTGTAAGCATAACCTGCCCAAATTAGATGGCTGAACTTTCACCAATTTTCAGTGCGTGCCAACATTTTATGCCGTTAAATGTCATTATAAAGTGCTGTAAAATACGCACATAAAAATTAACACACACAAATTCTCTCGTTACATGAAAACACTTTATACCTCCGCGAGCTGAGGATGCCCACGTCATTCTGGAGTGGCAGATGCCAGCAGAGCAATGGCTGAACCGAACCACTTTGTAGGAATGGGAATATCAGAGGTTTTCTCCTTCCTCCACACCCACCGACAGCACACCCTAGACATACTCCCTCCAGGTGACCAGCCTCTGGACTGCCCTCTTGCCAAGCAACACAACATTATGGCCAACACAGAGCAACCAGCTATTTCTCATTTAAACGCCCAGTGACTTGTCAGATTTTACATCCGAACACACACCTCACCAGTTCCCACTGGGAGCTGGAGCTGCGCCAGGAAGGCTGGGGTGAAGGTGGACTGAAGGATGGGGAAGGGACAGACCTGTGACCGACTTGGGTTTCCAACTCTCCACAGCCCCATTCCCACCTCCAGCTGCTGCATCCATGGCACCCAGGGACCACAGAGGTCCTTGGGAGGGTTTCAGAGAATCACAGAACGGGTTGGGTTGGAAGGGACCTTGAAGATCATCTTGTTCCAGCCTCCCTGCCATGGGCAGGGACACCTTCCACCAGACCAGGTTGCTCCAAGCCCCATCCAGCCTGGCCTTGAACAACCCACAACCTCTCTGGGCAACCCGTTCCAGTGCCTCACCACCCTCAGCGTAAAAAACCGTCTTCCTTATATCTAGTCTGAATCTACACTCTTAGTTTAAAACTATTAGCCCTTGTCCTGTCGCAACAGGCCCTACTAAAAAGTCTGTGCCCAACTTTCTTATAAGCCCCCTGTAGGCACTGGCAGGCTGCTCTAAGGTCTCCCCAGAGCCTTCTCTTCTCCGGGCTGAACAAACCCTGTTTAACAACAGGCGACAGGTGAATGACTTCTTGGACGTTTTCCTCCTACGGGCATCACCGTGCATTACTTGCTGGTCAAAAACCTCGTAATTGTGCATTACTATCAGCCCTGCCAATTGCGTGGTAAATTGGCAAAGCAACGCACCATGACGCCAAGCATGGATGTGCCAGGACTGATCTGAAATTAATATTTACAGAGAAGTTATAAGCCCCTAAAAAGAGGGACTGACCCTGACCCTGCTGTTAATACCTAAATGCTTCAGAGGTCACTCACGACAGCCCGCTAGACTTTAATTCTCTACATAAAGATGTTACGTGCGCGGGGATAACAGAGTGAAAATCAAGTTTACTTTAAACACCTGCCAAACCACAACTTTTAATGTGATTGAAGGCGGCCATTAGTATAAAGAAGCGAAGTCATACGCTGCTATCTAATACCGCGCTGCCGGAGCATTTACCGCGTTAGGAAGGGGCTCAGCCCCCGCGGCAGGCAGGGAGGATGCTCCGGGCAACGCAGGGGGAAAAAGCGGAGTCACCGGCATCGGTCCCCTCCTGCCCCGCTCTGCGCAGGGCTCGGGGCAAGAGAGCTTCAAAAGATACACAGTCTGATTTTACATCCTTTTTAATCCCTTCGATTAAGAGGGATTAAAGATAGACCGTTTTTTTTTCCTTCTCCTCAACACCGATCACTGGGAATGTTAGTTTTTCTGTTTGTTGTGGTTTTTTGGTTGGTTCCCACCCCCAAGAGTTTTTGCAGATGCAAAGAAACAGTTATAAATACTCACCCCTTCTTGCCAGCTTTTTCGCAGCCTGTCTGGGGTACTACATAGACAACTTTTTTGTTTGTTTTTATGCTTATCGGTTTTCACTGTTATTACTATTGGTAAAAACCCAAATAGATCAAGCATAACGCTTGAAAAATACTCCAACTTGTCTACCAAACAGCAGTTCCCACAGCAGCATGAGCTTCCACCTAATCCAGAAAACTTAATTTGGCTCTTGGGCCTTGGAAGAACAGATTCTTATTCAAACTGAAGAACTTCTACCGACAACAGGCAACTGTGTAAACAGTTAATGCAAGCAAGGGTGCTAATTTTTAGCAATTTTGAACCTCCTTGCTATTAAGCAGGCTGTTAAAGCCATATTAAGCATGTCACCTAAACAGCAGTCTGAATACTAACAATCGCTGCTACCCTACCCTAGACTGAACTAGCAAGCAGAATGTGAAAGAGATAAATGCTTGTCTAGTCTCTTAACTGTTTAATTATATTTTGCTCTTGTTACGAGGCAGATCAAGAAATGCTTTTCTTCCCTTTTACAATGGCTGCGAGTCCCTGACCACTGGTACTCTGGTAAAAAATGCAATTATTAGTTGCTATTAAAGGATTACTGGGAATATAGATTAGACAGTACAGTGATACTGTATCCTGTAAAATAGTCCAAACATCTCACCGCAACAGAAGCAAAGGATTGCTTAAAATCAGGGGTGCTGCAACCATCTGGCCAAAGTCATTGAGAAAAGACTATGAACTTTTACTGTTGCTGTCTGCGTGTGTGATATTGATATATAATGGAGACAGAATGTGCCTAACTGAAAATAATGAAGTTAAACTTTACCTTTATGATTGCCTAAATAGCTGAACCAAAGCAAAGACCTTGGCCATTTTGAATGACCAAGCTTTACAAATGAAGATGCAAATATAATCTAATTATTCTAGAGTATCTATTACTGACGTTATATAATCCATCAACCTCACAGTAAAAAAAAAAGTATTTACAAAAATGAAAGTGGCAAAAGTTCCAACAAAATCATATTTCATTTTAACAGGTAAATAATGGAGGGATTGGAGAAGTATTTACCTCAATCCTACCTCTAGTTAGTCCAAGACCTGTGAGAGCACCTCTGTGCCTCTTATGTTGGATATAGAGTCAAACAAAAATTCCTCAGTTAAAAACATGGCAATTTTATTTATAAGACACAGATCTAATGGAAACCCCCTGTCTCAAAAGCATCAGCCTAAACATTTTTTTTTTTTTTTAACATTTTTGTCAAAAACTTCCTTGCAGAATAAAATTCACTCGCTCATCGTGTCTGCTACTGAGCACACTTACAACACCCAGCACATCTATTTCTCCTCCTAACATTCATTGTCTGAGCTCGTACTAGTAGTTTGCTCAAATTTCCTACTCTGTATTTGCCCAGCCTTGACTCCATCTGAGGTCTCTTGCCACCACTCCAAAACAAACGTTTGTAAGGGATAACTGCCACATCGATCCTTTCCTACCACCGTTCTACAACTGCACGGTTCGGGTGACTCATGCAAGAGTTTCCCATGCTCTGTCCTAGTTATGATTGCATTTAATTAGCTAAATTAATATTTACACCTGAAACATATCACTGTCACATCATCCAGATCTGACCCCTCGCTCCTGCCTCTGTTGATTCCCCACCACGTCAGAGGTGGGTGCTCAGTGCCACCCTCCGCAGGGCAGAGCCACCGGACCCGCACAGACAGCATACCTCAACTGCAGACATTTCACACTTTTTTATATTTTTATTTATTTACTTAATTATTTCTCACCAGCACACCACTATACCAGGGATCGTAACAACGGGTTGCGTTTCTAGTGTGTATTGCAGTGGCACAACTGAAGGAGCGATACTCCTTGAAAACGTTGCATTTTTCCCCAGTAGAGGAAACATTCTACTTTCATTCTACCTTTATCTGTAGAAAAATTAAGGTCAACTGCAATGCATTTTGACTACAGAGCTAGCAGCCATTCAAGTAGATGTCATTAAGCGTTCGAGAATCCAAAACCCCAAACCACCCCGGCGTGTAACACTGACAACAGCTGAAGTTAACTGCCCCCTCCAACGCAGGCGTCTTTGGGGAACCTCAGTCCTTGCAGCAGACCCTGCCGTGCCCATTTCTGCCCCGCGCGAGCCCTTTACCGTCTCGTCTACTGTTTTCTGAATACTGCTCTGCAGACACAGTTGCATGAGTAAATACTTGATGAAATTCAAAACATCGGTTCATAAAAATTAGGCAGTCCATATTAAAACCATTAGAGTACACTAGAGCATTTGCTAATGTGGCTCAGGTGTCATCTCGTGCTCTCCCACAGGTCAGGATGTTCCCCTTTCTGAGCAGTACAGAAATGTGGGCGAGGGGAGTGCTTTTGTAACGCTTTTATGTATTGCCTGTGCATGCGTGTGTGTCTGCAATATGTAATATAATAAAATATAAACACAACTATAATTTATAAACATACTATATATCTGTATCACTTAAGTGAAAAATGTACCAGTTTGCTTTCTTTTACTATATATAATGTTCAGGCTGGCTCACATTAAGTGGCCGAGCTATGTTAAAACCCAATTAATGGGAGCTGTTTCTGATCTGTAGTTTAACACAGTTTTAAATGCAGTTCCCTTCAGACTGCTGAAGGGGTTGTGGGGCCAAATTCTATCCTTAGAAGCAAGTAACTCTCCCTGGACCTCATCCAGCAGTATTTCTGCAGGTTAAACTCCCTGGAAGTCAGCGGATGTTTTACTTGAGCGGTAACTGATATTCTGACCCATTTCTTTTGCGCGGTAGCCTTAATAGCAGTTTGCTATGCACTTGCAAGAGCAGCCTATAATTTCCGAGCTGACGGAAACGAGGAGTTTGATGCTCAGCACCAGCCCTTTACATCCCCTGGCCGTGGCACGTTGCAAACTTCCCCAGATTCCCACTCCCAAATTCAAACCCAAGCAAGGTTTTATGCAAACTAACGACTCCTTAAGCATTAGCAACTTCATCTAAGCGAAATATTCATACCAGACGTTGAATGCCACGACATCCCTGAACAGGCTGGGGCTGGGTTTTGGAGTCCGTGGACCGGTAAGATGGAGGAAATTGCAAAGCACTTGACAACTCCCTCTTGGGCTACGGCACAGACCATGTCGTTGCACAGCATCCCCTGCCAGGTGATTTGTGCAGCTGTTTGCAGCAGCGGTACAGTTAAATGAAGAAGCCACCTGATTATCCTCTGAGCTGTAGGTAATACACCGAGCTGCAATTGCTACAGGAGAGGAGAACAAATGCTTTGGATGAAGAGACAGAGAAAATATCAGTCTCTTCCCAGCCA
>NC_064888.1:42544206-42571706 GCF_929443795.1 Astur gentilis | reverse complement strand
CGCACCACGCGTCTTTCGGATGCTTTACAAACAGGACCAAGTTACCAGGGAGTTTATTCACACACCTGAGAAGAGGCAGAGCCTTTTCAGCCCAGGACATCTCCCCTGCGTTCAGCTGGGAGCTCCTCTCGGGTTCCTCCAAAACTCTCATGTTTGTGCACGGAAAGAAACACTCCGAGTATCCCCTTTCAGGGTACGTTAAAAATAAATGGCATAAATCGTAGCTCACACAGTGTTAAGGCTTGCCATCAATGCCCCCCCACCAGGTCAAATACCTGGCCAATAAAAGGCAACAATTTAGTATATTTTAAATGGTAATATGTTGCTTTGGGATGTATAAAATGCCGTGGTGCACAGAAAACGACTAATTCTTTAACGCTGTTGTTTTAAGAGAAAATTCTGGGTTTATGTATTTTTAGCTTCCCCTCCTAACTGAGCGCTGACACAAGGCACCAGCCTCTGCCCGCGTCCGCGCAGCAGGACCCCATCGACGAGCTCTTCAAAGATGACACCCGGCCAGCTCCACGCAGCAGAGCCAAGAGATCGAGGCTGTTCAATGAATCATTGTGCATATGAACGCAAGTGGTTTAAAATTAGCAAACTGCTCAACGTTTTGGCTTGGAGATGTCCAACTCGTACCTTTGCATTTTTATAGCGCTGTGGGCACTGCGCGGGAGCAGAGCGGAGGTTGAAGGCAAGCAGCCGGAGACCAGGACAAGTGTCCCGAGTCTGCAGTCACCTCCACGGCTGAGGCACCCAAAGACCTGTTGGTATTTCTACAACGCCGTACCTACAGGTTTAATGATCAGGTACAGGCATCTGCTCCAGGCTTATACTAGCCATTCAAAATCTCATTCTAGGAGCAAATATTTTTGCTTTGTTTCAAATATGTCAATTTTGGGAGCAGGGAATAACTGTGCAAAGTACGTAAAAATAACTTTTTAATGACTTCATGAATATTTTTAATACAGATAGGAACTACTATAAACATACATACGATGCCTGTATCTGCAGATCAGAGCAATTGAGAAACATCAACCACTACCTCATTCACTTCAAACTCAGGTTATCTTTTCATATTTTATCAGTATTTAATGCCATATCTGTTCTGGAAAGGATCCAGAATAGTCCTTCCAGAGATACTACGCACCAGCTCGGCTACAACTTCTAAGTGACTGGGCCATAAAATTTTTCCATCTTGAATAGAAAAATACAAATTTAAATGAGGACTTGTCTCTATTTCACTTTGTCAGAGAGCTGGTACTGACCAAGAACTTCACCTGGGTGTCTTCTGAATTCTCCTCATCACCTGCAATTTGCAGACCGAGCTCAGGAACTGAACTCTGCTCTCACACAGCAGTACAAATCGCTACGGAAGGGCCATGTGTGACAAGAGACCACAACTGGCCATCATCTGACTTCAAATTGAGAAATTACTGCAGGCACACACTGAAGTGGAACTTCTGGTCCCACCTCAACCCTCTTTTTCCCATTTCTGGGAGTTCTCATTATTGCCTGTTGAAAGCACCACAGTTGATGCCAGGCCTGTGAAAGTTCCTCCTCTCCTTCTCCGGAGAAAACCCAAAAATTAAATCCAATTTACCTCAATCTGCATGGTTGGAACTTAACAAAAATGCAGTCTCCCAGGTGCTGGTATGATCCAGCTCTTCTCCTGACTCGTCCCATTAAGAAGACACACAAACCTGCCCACAGTTCCTAAATAAGTCAGAAAAGACGTAGTTTCCTGTTAACACTGGGATTTCTGAAGGGTAGGCAGGACCATCTGGTTAGTTAGACTGGAACAGGCGGGGAGGTTCTGCAGAAAACTACTGAATATTTACGGATACACTGGAAGTATCATTCCAGCATTAATGAACTCAAAATACAAGGTGAACAAAAAGGATTCAACCACTCCCATGTGTTGATAAAGCGCAATTTCCAATTCATACCTAGAAATTAAGCTTACTAACATCAAAATTTCAAACTCATCACGACCTTTGGTTCAAGGTCTTGGCTCAGGATCATCAGGTTTAAAACTAAACCTGGGAGTGCCGATAACCTACAAATTGGAGAGCTTTGGAGAAATAAAGCGACAAACTCAAACAAGGAGCTCGAATCCCCCCAGCCCTCCATTCACACACACAACCTAGAACCACTGCGAGCAAACTAAGTGTGAAACTGTGGGCTCTGAACATCATGCATATGTCCTACAAGATTTATTTTTTTTTTTTTTAATCACCTCAGGGCTCCAACGTGCTCCCATGATGTAAATGGGAATAAATCAATGAATTTTGATATCATCTTCTGTAAAACTGATTCTGCAAATGGGAATTTGTTGTATCATACTACAAGCACGGACACATTTCCCCGATTAGGCTCCTGTAGGGTGTCCTGCAACGCAGTCCAGGAGGACTCACCAGCGTGCCCCAGGAAGCATACGCACAAAAACCCAATTCTATATCCACCTGTGAAACGGGGCAACGCCAAGCCAGGGTATTTTGGAGAAAGCAATGATCGTCTCTCTTCAAAACTGCCAAGCGACAATACCTCCACAATGATGGTTAACCACCGGATTATGTCAGCACAAGTATCCTGGTTGTTCTCCTCTGGGCAGGCTGATGGCAGAGGACCCGAGCGTGACGGGGAGGGAGGCTGGGATGCGCCAGGATCTCTCCTGTAGGTTTTGTTGCTTCACACATAATTGCTTTTTCTCTATAATTCCACTTAGAATTATGTCGATGAGGTGTTTTACCGTTTCATTTTTCAACATGGCCCCAAATATCCACTCCCAAATGACTCCGGATCAAGAAATCTGCACCCTTGGTTGCTTTCTGAAGATCGTGTTACCAAAGATAACCTGCCCTAGAAAATTAATATATGAAACATGCAATGCAAATGTGCTCCACTATGTGAACAAAGTATAAGATCTTCACTTGTCTAAAAGATGAATAGCAATTTCTTTAGATTTCTATAAGTTTCTTTGTAAATGTGCAAGTTAAAAATAATATTCATTAAATTGCTTAACTGTAATAAAATGTAACTATTTGCTTACTGCATACAAATTAAGTCAGTATCAAAGTACCGGTTTTCTTTTTAGTTTGTATTAATTTATTATTGAATTATAAATATCTAATCTATGAAGCTAACACTTACATAGCACTTTACAAACACTAATTCACAAATGATGCAACGTCTTTTCATGGCACATATGAAAGCAGCAGCAATTAATTCCTAGAATCTTCTGGCTTCAACCTCAAAGTTAGTGGTTTTTTTTTTTTCTTTTTCTTTCTCTTTTTAAGGAGCACACATTTAAGCAGTCAGCAAAACAACTGTGAAGACATAAAGTGTGATTTCATGAAGTCACTTAGCCTCTTGACTGATAACGGTGCCATCATACACAGCGCGCTGCTAAATGAACTGCAATTTTAATTCCCGAGATTCAAATTATTTAAACAGACATCCTGGAAGCAAACAGAGGAGAAGTCCTATCAGTGACCCCTGATGGTTTTTCAGAGACTAGGGTTTGCTAAATTAATAGGAAGCCCTAAAGTAACCACCTTGTGTGGAGGAAGTTCCTGCAGCAAGTGGTCAACTGCCAGGAGAGGAGAACTCTACAAAAGCACAGACAGGAATTCCGGGTTATTTGGGGTGCGAGAAGCAGGTGGGGTTGGAGAAACGAGCACGCTGCTTAAAAACACCCCTGTCCAGCACCTCTTACAGAATGATTCGCTTTTCCAAGCATCTAAAGAATATTACAGGGATTTTAATAAGTTAGTAGGGTTAATAAGTTTTTCACCTGATCTAACAGCCCCATTATTTAACAGAAATCTGCAGTATCAGGAAAATACAACCTATGTTTCACAACCTGCCCCAAAAAAGAGGCTGTTTCCTCATCCTGTGCCCTGCTGCCAAACCCAATGAAATCAGCACAGGCACAAACGTGTTTATACAACGTTAAGGGTTCATGTTAAGCTGAAAGCAAGGAGGAAATTTGACTTTCAGATTGACAAATGAAGAGCGTACATATATTCTTGTGTCTGCAACAAAGAACACATTTGTGTACTTGCCCACTGAGCAGTTGCGTGTGAATCCTTAACAAACCTTGCTCGAAGAGGCACCGCAATCCTTCTCCCTTAAAGGATGGTCAGAGCTAAGGTCAGAGCACCCCCAATCTGAATTTCAGATCTTGACTTTTGTTGGCTTTACTTTTCGTTTGGCATTAAATATGAATGATGTTCACCAAAACATTTGGAACATTAATTATAGGGAAATACACATAATTTTATTGCTTGCCTGAAAACGTATAGCTTCAGTCATTGTTCACCCATGTAACGACAATCATGAGCTTCAAGCAAAGTGCTAAAATATAAAAGGCCACGTTCATTCATGTATTGGTCCAAGCTGCAGCACTATAAAGTACATCAAAAGGTGTTAATGGTTTCAATATTTATCTGCTGCAGGGAAGCACTCTAAAAAGAAGACAGAAAAAAAATTCTGCTAATGGCTGTGTCTCTCCATTAAAATGAAAAGCTTAATGCATCTTATAATCAGAGGACAATTTGCAAATCATTAAGAGAAATGTAAAATTCCATTAAAATACAAATCAAGAGTCCCTCACTGGACTAATAATCTTTTTGATATTATTTTGCATTTCACTATTTCTGTTCCCAATATCCAGGCACCACAAATGATCAGTTCTTGAACATGCTATTTACCACAGCCTACTTCTTTAACGAGAGACTGAGAGAAGTATAATCTGCTATTCAGAGCAGGTACTAATGAAGAATTCCATATATTCTGAAATTTAATTAAAACCCCAAAGATTTCAAATTAGATGCAATTTGAAATGCCTGGGGCAGAAATACATGCACTTGCGTGGCAAGGGTATCACGCTGAAAGTTGATACCGTAATTGGTCTTGATGTATTTTTGTGTTGCCAGGCTGAAGCACAGAACTCATAACCATATAAAAATTCTCTGTAGATTACCTGCTCATTGAAAATGCCATCACTCAGGTAGTTCTCTACTAAATTACCATGCTACTAAAATGCACAAAGTGATTCGAAGAGAAGAGTGGCACAGCTGGTCGACGCTGCCAATGAGTTATGCATGCGTCGACGCTGCCTTTTTTCTTAGTAAAATATGCTCAGTTGAATATTAAAATATAATTGGCATTCAACCTAAGTAGCTTAAACCATTTTGTTATCTTCTTTTAAACCGATTTGGCTCCTCCACAGTTATTTTCAAGGATGCGATTCACAAACTAATGACACCATCACATTCAGCTAGATTTGTACTATTTTACATTTGTCATAAATAGGAACAATTTCTACAGCCTTCTAGGGATGTCCTTTAATACTGGCTCCTCTTGAACATCAAAGGCCCAATTCATGGGGAAAAAAAGAAAGAAAGAAAAAAAAAAAAGAGTATGCCATTTATGTTGTTCTTGCATATTTTATTCTGAGGAGAGTGCGGGATGCAAATTTCTAGTGAAAAGTGTGTTTTTACAGTTAAGTAAGTCCTTGTTTTTCCCAGAATATACTGGCCAGCTCGCACATTCACAAACTCCGAAATGAGATACAGCAAAAACGTCTTGGAAATAGGTCAGAAAGGGGCATCCTTAGGTCAAGCAGCAGCAAAGTATCTATATTAGAAAATGGCTTCCCCTCAGATGAATTTGTCTATGTGCCTCTAACATAAAGGCTGTTGCAAATACCACTATATTTTCATTTTCTGAAAAAAAACCCCAAACAATGGTATTTAGAAACAAGGTGCTTGCCATAGTAACAGTCACATTAGGCACATTACCTTTGAAATACCGAACAGGTTAAATGTATATGAGTATTGACGATATTTCCCATCGATAAGGGGATTTAAGTAAACTTGGCTGAAAGTTCATTAATAAAATAGGTGTGGGGGGCTATATTGATAAAATCCTTTCCTTTTATCTTGATTATATAGGTTTTTATTAAGTAGGGGTGCAAAGGTCACATGGGGCTGCATGTGTGGCAAGCAAGCAAACAAATCAAAGGAAAAATGAATTAAATTAAACTTATTCCTCACAGGTCTGCAATGCTAGCAGGTTGTTAAGGTCTGGGGCTTCGGGTGAAGATGATGACCACATGACTCTGGATACAAGAAGTCTTTTTCCCACATTGGTATTTGTTTGTATCCACCTTCAGTTCTTACCTTTTAATCTAAATCTCATATCCAAGCAGCAAAGTCAAAAGTTACCAGGTTGGTCAAAATATTTCTTCTATCGGGGTCAACTTACTCCTTTTATTTCGTGGAGGGAGAAAGGATCTGATTTTGAACATACTGACTTTATAAAGGAGCATCCCATGCACGCGGCTTTTACAGCTGCAGATTACAGAGAAACTGTCCTGACCTTGGGCCAAAAGCAGGTATATGCAAAGATAAATACGTGAACTCCTGACACCGTCAGAGCTTTCTGCTGGGTGCAGTCCTGGAAACCTCCCGACAAAAGGAGGGGACCGTCCACCAGCAGACAGGACTGCGTCACCTTGCTCAGAGCAAGGAAGTTGAGCAGCAAAGGGAGAGCAGATACTCCACTTCCATCATCTTCCACCCCACCACAGCCATCCCGAATTCAGGATCAGTGAATTCATACCAAATAGCGGAAGACACCAAACACAAACCTTTCCCTTCAAAAAAGAAGCCTGGTTTTGGAATAATTTCAATATCCACACATCTCTGCAGCTATTTCAGAGTCACCATGACTTGCTCCAACATCCCCAAATTCTCTGAGACCAAGTAAATTTTTGCCATCATACAGTGATGTTGTACAGGTGACTTATCAGCTGTGGAGCTTCAATCCATCCTTACCTAAAAAATAAACTATTTAGGTAACGCTCCCTTATTCTAACTGTGGTCTACCTGTAATTAATGTCAAGAATATTGACAAGAAAGGACTATCCTACTGAAAATACATTTTTATTTTTTTTTAAAGAACTGACCCTTTCACTACCTTCCCCATGGCAGGACAGACACACCACTCTCCCCATACTTGACTCTTTCAAAGGTCACACCTCAGGCCATGGTTATTCTGCAAGGCTCCACCAAAAACCCACAAGAAGTTACGTTTTCTCAGCCATCCCTGGAATGAGTGCATCCAAACTGCTTTGCCTAAATTCCAACAGCGTGCCAGGGACAGTGGCAAAAAGGACATTTACACCTAATCGGGCCTGAATTGTCAAAAATGGCTTGTATTTGGCTGGCAATTTATCCTATGAACAGTGAACTCTTAAATTAAGAGTACTCCTTAACATACACCTAAAATCACACAAGATTCCACCGAAAATGATGGGAACTTTGCTCTGAGTTCAATAGGAACTGGGTCAGGAATTTTGTAAATTCTTCTGTCCATAATGCATTTGTACTGATTTTTTTGCTTGTTTGTTTAGTTTTGGTTTAAAATACGAAAGGTTGATGGAAAGCAACAGGCCAACTGGGCTGGAAAAAGAATTTGAGACATAAAATAACTGGGCTAGTTTTGGGTTTTGTTGTTTTCATTTTTGAAGGTTGAAGAGGATTGATTTCTGTTTGAAGAAAATTGTAGGAAAGTATTGGATTGTAAAAATCCATTAAATGTCTAGCAAAACAGTGACTTTCTGCTTATCAAAACTATTCTCACATGAAGTGGTAATAAAAGAAGGTGCCAGTCTCTGGAATTTGAATTTTGTGTTGGCAGACAGAAATATGAAAGCTTGTCATCTCTTTGCATTTGAATCTGCCATGTCCAGATATGTGAAGTACTAACGTTTTCGAGCAGATTATTTCATATTACTTTAATATAACATTTTCTAAAAGCCTAAACAGAAATGTATTTGCATGTCTGATGAAGCTGCAGGAATGAAAAAGGGAAAGGCAGAAAAATTTCACAACTTTTTTTCTTTAGCAAATTGAATCTCTACAACAAAATTAAGAGAATTTCACAAATTGCAACATAAATAAATGGCATGAATGACATTTTGCATTTGTCTAGGAAAGGGCAAGCCCTGCCTCCTCCTCAGCAGGTTACCCAACAGCATAATTCAATGCTGAAAAAATATAAATATAACCTGGTAATGCTGGTGGATTTATACTTTCCCAGCTGAACTTTAATGAATTTTCAATTTTTACTGGTAATAAGGTAAATGTAGAGAGAGGATACTGGGACAGGTTGGCTCCTGGAGTTTTTCTGTAGGCTGAGTTTTCTGCTTTTCTTGTTGAGGATGGTTATGCTTTGAATGTGGCAACTGATGAAATGGCATCGCCTGGCCTGGGGGCTCGGGCACTGCATCATTCTCATTGCACCAGTGAGAGGGAGGGCTGTCAGCTGCACCATACCTACCACTCAAACCCAATTTATTTCATATATATATCTATCTATGTGTATATACACACAGATACACCTATCTAAAAAGGAAATCACAGGAACTGGTCCGTGATGTAACACCTGATGTTTACAGTATCAACTGTACTACATTTAAGAAAAAAAAAGATCACCCTGGGACTAACTAAATACGTAGCCCCTGAACACGTATGTACCTGCACCATGAAAATATGTACTTAGAGAAGTTCCAGACAACCCCCAAAACACTTGTCTTGCTTTAGCACCCTATTTGGCTGCCTATCATCCTAGTAAGCTCCAGCCAGCTAGCATATTTTCAGATACTGCGTATGGATTTATGTATACTAGATCATACTAGAAAAGTCATTTAAGAGTAGGTACAATTTATTTTAAAAGGGCAAAAAAAGTTACAAGTCATACACAGGACTGAAAAAAATTAAAACTACATAGGATCCAGACATATATATGTCTCTATAGATATGTCTCTCATATCCATAGGCCATCGCTTTAAGAATTACGAGTTAATAAAGATAGTAAACTTGTGAAGATGTCATTCACTAGTATTTACTATCTTGCTAACACCACGCAAAGATGTACTTAAAATGCTTATGGTTACTTTTTCAACTAGTGACCTAAGTTACCTACAGCTCAATGAAATCATTCATAGGTCAAATTCAACCTTTCCATTCCTCACCTGCCCTCACCTTTAACTCCCATTTTCTCCTGTTCTCCTCAAGGCTGCAAATCACCCCAACATAATGTTGCATATTTTTTCATAACATAAAACGAAGCCGTGCAGTGACCTCAGGACCGACCAGGACGTCTGACATCCCTGAGTGTTCTCCAGCTACTCCTACTCTTTTGATCAGGTTTTTTCATACCTGCTCCACTTTGAGTCTCAGACCTTCCCCCTCTGCTTCTGGGGCTCCTGAAAAGTGGTTTACCCATTCTTATGTTTTAAAGAATGACATTTTTACCAGCCATTTCTTTCCCACCGAATGTGAATACAGAGTTGCTATCCTATTGGATAATAGGATAATAATAGGATAAATAATAACAGGATAATAGGATAATAATAGGATAAACCGGCACCTGAAGCTTCAAAATTTATAGCTTTACTAGGCAGTATCTCAACAAAGTCAATGATTTTTATGATTTTTTTTTTAATCTGTAATTTAAAGCAAGAAAATAGATCTGTATTAATCTTAACACTGTAAATGCTTTTCTTATTTAAATAATCTTTATATATTGAAAAAGTCTTTGGCTAAATTGTACGTGAGAAAAATGTACTCTTAGAATATACCGCGCACTGTAAGGGTAAGCAGCACAGTAATTAAAAACACCTCTTTTAAACATAAGCATTCATGGGATGTTGAATTTGCCATCTCAGAAATAAGTGAATTAACAGCCCCACAATCTTCAGAAAACTTGTGATTTGAGCATTCCAACCACAAAAAGGAAAAAACATACTTTGGCCTTTGCTGAGTTACAGCCAGAATGTGTAAAATTTACTTTTCTTTCTTAATCTGCTGCAATTTTTTTATTTTTTTTTAATAGTTTAGAATGTGCAAAACCAGTAAAACAAAGAGGTGCTACTGTGTTCCACTGGCAGGAAGGTGAAAGAGTAATCCAGCTGCAGTTAATGGAAGGATTTTCTCCATAGGTGCTTTCTAAAGGGAGAGATTCAACACCACTTGCAGACCCCAGAAGGACGGGCAAGCGTGCAGCACGGGAACCAAGGACGAGTCCGACTCCACAGAGGTGGCACCAGAAAATAAATATTTTCTTCAGCCTGTAACTGGGATTTCAGAGTGTGCTTTGCCATCCTTTGGCAGGGACTACGCCGGGTTCACTAGCCTGCGCTGCTTTGGTTCGAGTTTCTGAACAAGGAGGCTCCCAGGAAATCACAGGGTAATTATTGATTACAGGCCTGGGTACGGAGCGAAGTCATCTTGAAGGGAGAATGGAGGTACTACCAGTTTCTTTGAAGACTCTCCGCTCCCATTATGTATGAAGTGTTTCATCAATAACCCCTCTTGGATGAATAACATACATTATGCACAGGAAATTTTAGCTACTAATCTGGCTTGCAAAGCTCACCTCTCCAGTCTCCATCCTCAGGTTGCTCCTCCTCGATCTTTTTGCGCAGCTTTTCTCTGCCTTTGGTTTGCAAGGCGACACAGATAATGTCACTTGCAGACCTGCAGAGACCTCGACCCTCGCACTGACACGGTAATTCACGGCTTATTTGAAGAACTAGGGTGATTAAGGTGGACTGAGTCGAAAGGCGCAGCTTTGCTTCAGGTCTACACCTCCGGTACGGGGACCCAACTGAGGAACTCCAGGCTCAAGACTATAAAAGCGTGGTTTTGCAAAGCTAAAGGACTTCCTCCGGCGAGGACGGCGGCATGGCACGGCAGGGCACGCAAAGAGCAGAGCCCCAGGGCTGCTGCTCGTCACAGGGCAAAGGAAAACTCTTGTGTGTCTCCAATTTCCTCTGCTCTTGTTGCTCTAATGAGCCATCTGGTCTGTAAACACACAACCATTCCTCGCTGCAGCGTCCAGCGCCGCAATGCTTTCTGTGACCGCAACCACCACGGTTACAATGCACAAAAAAAGAAAAGTCATAAAATTTCATGATTGGCCAAGTTAACGTTGCCTTTTCCATTTCACAGACCCACAGATGAAGCAACTTATGCATAGGCTTCAAAACAATAACGGTCAACTTTTTTTTCATATATAAAGGGGGCCAATGACCATGATGCAATAAGACCAATTAGCCACTTGCCATTATAGACATTCAGTGATTTTTCTGAGGCGTAACACCTTGAAGTCATGCTACGGAGAAGTGGGAAAAAAACCCTTTTTCTTTGTTCAGTGAAATTCCACATTGAATGTCCCTGGCCATGACACAAATTGTTGAAAATGCCAGTTTTTCAATTACATTTAAAAAAAATAATAAATTGGCTGCATAGGCTAAACTGGACAGCCAGTAAGCCAACAACTCCTGGAGGTGTTGGGCAGCCAGCTTCAAACTTCTGCCTGCCTCAAGCTGTGCTCCAGTGTCAGTGCTTCAGATTCAAACTTTGCCAACAACGAGTTATGAGGAGGAATGGTTAATTCTGTATTTAGAGTGCTTTTAAACATGTTTCCCCCTTTTAATAGTAATTTAGAAAATTAAAGGCACTTTAGAAAAATTTAAGACACAAGATGATCCGCTGAAACAGTAAATGTCAGAATTCAGCTTGCCTTTGCCTTGGTAACGCATACGCACTTGGCAACCAAATTACAATAGGATAATGAAATGGTTATTATTATATTTTCACTGTCAGCGCAGGGGTTGCTGGAAGGTACTCAGTGTTCAAACAGGGTCTGGTGTCTTGCTTCCCTACGAGCCCAGAAAAGCAAAGCATACAGCTAGATGTTTGTTGGGTGGTCACCAACTGTGCTCCTCTGTCCGTCCACGCAGCGCTCGAGGCCGGGTGCTGCCGTGCCGGAAAGATGGCTTTCTGCAACCTGCAAGACATCTTTACTTTCTGAATTTGCAAATCTCCCTGCTTTTGTTATCTCAAAGTTGATTGTTGCTATTTTTCTCTCCACAAGGAGCTATGTCTTAATAGTTGGCACAAAAGCAGCTGCAGAAAATTGACCATGAATTGAGAAGTGCTTCATCCTGAAAGCACTTTACACTGTTTTGTTAAATGAGGAACCTCTTATGTGTTTGACATAATCAAACACCCTTCCATCCTCAGATGATGCTAGCACAGAAAAAAATAAAATAAAATTTGATATAAGCACTGATTAAGAAAGAGAATATCCAGTAATCGGTCCTTATCGCAAAAGCACCTGATGATGGAACTCAAGTCACCTAATATCAAAGAACCACGCTGTAAGTGGTCATGTTTACAGGGAAGGGGAGAAAAGAAGGGCCAAAGGTTTTGACGATTCCTTGGAAGAACTGCTGCTGAACAGAGACAAGTAAGGAAATCAGTGTGGTGAGAAAAAGCCTGCCCGGCTTTGGATCCTCATGCTCTCGCTTCTGTTTATTCTGCATTTTTAAGCGCCTGGAGAAACGAGTAGGCACTTTCAAATGTAAATGTGAAAAAGTAAATAAATACCAAACTCCTAATTTTGCATTACTGCATTTCTGACTTACAGATAAATTGAAATGTACAATGTAATCCATTATAATGCAGTTTTTACCTTACCTTTCTACTAAATAACTTTTAAAAATAGTTTCTTCAAATTTTTGACATGTATTTCTACATTCCTTCCAACATAATTTTTTTCTGTTTTATGAAAGTGTTACTAGGAGAAGGTAAGAGAAGAATAGAAATGCTATCACACCATTGTGATCTGTGCCAATTAATTCTTTGTTAGCGTTTCCATTACGTACGTGCCTCCCCCCATAAAACGTGCACACCTGCTCTCAGTCCAAGAACAAATAACTGAACTAAATTAAAAAAACCTGAACCTGCACATGTTAAAATGAGAAAACCATGCTCCAGTCCCCCCCAGCACCGAACCTGTGATAGATAAGGTCACACCCCATTAGGACGACTGCTGCCCAGTGCGCGCCCAGTGGGACCAGCATCCTTCACCAAGCCACGGGTGCTGCAGAGACACCAGCGTGGATGCTCATCGCCACCGGCCACCCCATCCCATCCCCGCAGGCAGCTCTCAGGTGGGTTTTGCATTTGGATGGTGCTGAAGAGTCTTCCTTCCCCCCCAAAAAAAATTCGAGGGTGATGACTGCTTTTCCTCAAGAAGCTTCCTATTAACAAATATACTTATTTATCTTCTTTTAAATGATCTTCAGTCTCTTCCAGCATTGCCTGCCCAGGAAGGTTGCTGCCCAGGGAAGGACCAAAGTCCCCTACCAACTCTGACCATAAGTCAGTCAAGGCAAGCCTGCTCAGGGCTAAACCCCAAACCAGCAGGCAAAACATCATCATCAGCATGTAGACCAAGAAATGTCATCAGCCAAGCTAAAAAGAATTCAGTATCCAATTTAGGAAAAAATAATAAAAGTAAAAGCACTACTTTAAATGTTTTATAATCTTCTGGTACATAATCTGGGAAGCAGGATTCCCCTGATGTTATTCAAAGACAGAAGGAACAGCAGCAGTAACTATTTCCCACCCAGCTTTGCCCATTCACGTTCAGCCCAACCCTAAAGTTTTCACAATACGGGTCTTGATTTCATCCCAGCTAATAAAAAACTTCCTCAAATGGTCATTTAATCACCTAGAAGGCCATGCTTCATGAGTGTTTTGGCAGTTTTGACATCATAGTGTCATTAGTGCTTATTCTCCCACACGTTAATTGGATGGTTTCACTACAATTTCCAAATGAAATTTTTTTAATAGTTGATAAAAACGATGTTTGTATAAAAATTAGGGTGAGACAGTGCAATACACAACTTAGTTTAAAAATACTCAGTATCCACGCTGTAATTTGACTATGAAAGCTCTCGCACTGAGAAATATTCATAACATAGAAGACTAATTACTGAAGTTCATCATTAAAACAAAGGTGCTGTGCAAAGCTCACAAAGTGTAAGACTCCCACCTTCCGAAAGCAACAGCCTGATTATCTGCAGGACGCTCTGCACAACAACGGCATTTTGATTTTGTTGTTCTACTTGCAGCTGCCATTAGATAATTAAGAATAAGAAAGGGTAACAGCAAGAAGAAACCTACTATTTATAGGAATTAGAATAAAACCAGCAATTAGCAGTAGAGACAGCTGAGTTCTTGTAGATACTACTTGCAAAGGCGTGCTTGTCAAAACAGCTCTTCCTTCCCACAGGTAAAACCGGCCATTGTTTTACACGGGTACTGACGTATAGTGCCTATGCCTTAAAATACAATACAAACCTAGGCACCCTTATTTAAAAGGCGTCTTTCAACTTGAACCACAAAAAAAGAGTACATAAAAGTTATAGTTGATACAAAAACTAGTGCTACCTTACCTCGTGTAAGGTAGGGGATACTAGTCCCTTTTTGGTCCTATATTATCATGGAATCTAATACAATTAAAGAATGGATCTATTAAACTGAAGCTTTCATTCACTGGGGAATGACGATATTCATGGACGGACCAGAAGGCACTGCAAAAAGCAGACTTCTGAGAATTTTTTTTTTTTTTTAAACAATGGGATCTATTTCATTTCAAGAGATTGACTTGTTACAAGGTCTTCAGGAGCACAGCCAGTGAATGGAGAATGGTAAGGAGAAACTTTTCTCAGGTCTTGTTTTTATCTAAAGACACGAGTAGCATAACTTCTTTATAACAATACTTGTTCATTTAAAAAAAAATCCAAACAGCATCTGTGATAACTTTGAGGAATCAAAACATAGCTACCTTACACAACGTAACCACCACTGACTGCTTTGGCATCGGTGAAGTGTCCATCCCAATAGACGTGGACATGTCTAAGCCTCATTCCCCCGTCGCTGGGAAAAAGCCCGTTTAGGCGAACAACGACATTATTGAAAAGCTTACTGCCCTTCAGATGCATTCCTACTCAAACCTTTCAGCCAGCAACTGTCGGGAGCTGAACCACATCACTTTTATTGCCATTGACCAAAAATTAAGGGGACGGGAGCCCGCACCACCCTGGCTGACGGGAGCAGGGAGGGGACGGGCGTCCCGCGGCACAGACCTTGCCGGAGCAGCGGGTGGTGGAAGGCCGGCACGGGAAGGCTCGCCATCCTCGCCGGTTCGCAGAAGTAGGCGCGCAGCCAGGCCGTGCACTGCTTCAGCGGCTCCGTCATCTCCTCCGCGCCTTCACACACCTCACAAGCGGCCGAGGACTCTGCCCTGCTGCAAGAGAGAGAGAGAGAATTGTAAAATTATAATGATAGAAATTACAAAAAATGAATATTCATCACTCTACGTTAGCAAACAAACAAAAAATCAAAACATTCAATCCAGAGTCAGACTCCATCTTTCTGCTGCTCTGATAAGGGGATACTCATAACAGCAATATCAAAAATGCATCCTCATCACCTCTAGAAATGCAATGATGATGTGAGGTTGCTTACACCTGTAAAAAAAACCAAACATAAAAGATTGGTGAGAGAAAAATGCCTTGCAAAGTGGGAAATGTCAGGGAGCAAGAAAACGACGCATCCTCGTGCTTCCCGGGTGGATGGAGGTGAGGGTCCTCCTCCAGGTCCCCCAAGGGCGCAGTCCCGTCTCCCCAGGGACCATCCCTGGGGAAAGGAGGGAAGGAAACGGCTTTCTGCTGAACCCATGTCTTCCTCTGCCCCGTTTCCTTCCAGTGACGGTGGCAGGTTTCTGCTTTCCTCCACTTATTGAATTGGAAGGAAGCAATTGAGAATTCATTTGATTTTCAATGGCAGCTCGTGCTTGCAAGATACTGAAGAGCAAAGCAAGCGAACACAAAGCACCTGCAAACAAAAATGTACTTCTTCCCTTGTTGCTTTTTTCTTCTTTTCCTCTGGAAGAGCAACGTGTGTATGAGAGGAATGAAAACGTGAACACTGGATTTGCAAATATCCAGCTGTGTTTCCCAACCCGTTTGCTTCCAGTGAGGCGAAGCAGAGCTGGTGAAGGGGTGGTGGTGCTCTCCTGGTGCTTTACAAGACCGCGATGCGGCGGGTGTCTCTCAAAACTGCAGAGACTGACTTCAGTGTACCGATAAACAAGCAGAGCCCGTTAGCAATGCACCCAAGAGAAACGACGGGAAGACCGATAAGGAGACAACATCAAGGGTGACTGCCAAAACAGCAAGTCCTGCCGACAGTCTTCTATCCAGAATCTTAAGTACCGCTGATGAGCCATCCTACACTCTGATTATTGCAGGTTTTTTTTCCCCCAGCTGGAAATACAGCCAGACCCCAGAACAAGAAGTTTCTCAATAACGTGCTGTTAAAACTCAACAGCATAGTGTCCTGCTGAGGGGTTGGATGTACCACAAAGCAGGAGAAGGGAGAGAAAATTGTAGAAATATGAAACTACATGTGAACCTGAGACAACAGAAGAAAGAGAAAACGAGAGCAATTCTGCCACCCAGGTATGGGGAAAGAGCAAACCAACCCAAATCCCCCAGTACGCTCGAGCGTGCTGCAAGCGAGCAAAAATAATTTTTTAGCTCCCTCCTCGCAGAAAGCTGAAGAAAACGAAACGCGTGATGTACCAGTAATGGCATAAAAGACACCAGGTCTGCTTTTGCCACAAGGCACCTCTGCAAAAAGACCGAACGCCTTCCCACGCTTGATCCACAACAGCTCGTGGAGCCGAACACGACGGGACGTCGGTGTAATCAGACACCAGCCCCGGCTCTGCCTCTGGACGGGATAAATGATGTGCAGGCGGGAGCTGGGTCAGGGTTACTCTCAGAAGCGAAGCCCTCACTCGCCTGGTGCATGATCAAACGGCCCTGCCATCTCCCCCAGCCCCAATTCATTTTCTGATTAATTGTTAACCACTGAAGGCCACATAATTACTGATAAGAAAGTGGCAGAGAAGAAGAGGGACGCAGAGGCGGACAATTAAAATACTCCAGTCGCACAAGAATACGAGTTGATGGCTTGGAGCAGAGGCAAAACAAAAATGAAGAATCAGCTTTGGATCCAGTATGCTAGAAATGAAATGCAATTCTATTTCTCTCTTTCCATTTATTTACCAAATTAATGCTTTTGCTTGTTCTTTTTTTTTTATGTGTGTGTGAAGTAGTATCAATTTGCTTTACAAAACTGATGTCTACTTTGTGTTATTTTGCTATTTAATAATCTCTTTGCTAAAAAAAAGTATGAGAATCTGTGCACAAACTTTTTTGCGTGAATACCTACAACATGGACCTCAAACCAAGCTCTCGACACCACGGATAATCCGTTATTCTGCACATGTACAACACTCAGCAGAATATGGCTCAGTTTTACTGTGGATTGTTAGAGCTACGACAATATAATAACTACAGAATATAATAATGCCTCTGAAATCTCAAAGAGAAGTTGGTAGACTTTTCTGCTCCATTTATCCAGAAGAGCATAGAAAGCACTCAAAACTACAGTAACCTTATGTTTTTCACATCATCTTGTTTCACATTCTCGGGAGTCTGGAAATGATTTGGACTGTAATATCATCATAAAACCAAAAGACTTTGTCTCCTCGCTGCTCTGCAAGCAAGCAGCCCCCAGCTGGGCTCCCAGCTCTGCCGCCGACCGCCCCAGCCTGACGCTGCCAGACAGGCACTGTAATTTCCTCCTGCTCCAGAAAGGCACCAAACTACCACCGTTCTCCCCCAAACCAGGTGGCAAGCAGCACCCCAGCGCTGGCGAGGTGCAGTGCTAGTGAGGCTGGCACACGGGGTGCTCAAGGCTTTGCCTGAAGCCTCAAAGTAACCGTCAGGCCGTTAGTTCCATATTTAATATACGGAATAGAGTAATGGTCCATCAATCTGTTTAAGCCGAAACAAATTACCGCAGCTGCTTTGCCTATCCGTGTAGCTGGGAGGGCTGCAGAAACGCGCTGCGTACCATAGCAAGGCTTAGCCATCCCAACGCGCGGCTACGTACCCCCTGCCATCACGTGCGCATTCCTCACTTCCACCAGGTCTTTCCTGGCAGAACTGTTTGGACATAAGTCTTAATTTTTTATTTTTTTTAATTACTGCTTTTAAGAACAGTGCCTTGTCACTGCTGAACACCTCTAGCTGTTTTTGGCGAGACCATCCTCCCACGACTTCAACACCAGACACTTTCACAATGCCCACCGCCTCCACGGCCACCTCCACCTTGGTCAAGAAAGCAAAAGCTTTGCAAGATGAAAATTAATTGCTTTCTAAGAATGCATTGACTTCTTTTCCTGTAGGACATAAAGTCAATTTGCCAACATATATGCAGAGAGCTTCAAACTGGCAGAAAGTTAAAAAAAAAAAAATAAAAAAAATCTTTGTATTAATTTTGCTTGGCTAGAAATGCTAACAACTATTCCTGGGAATTTGACAGCATTAATAAAGAAAAAGAATGAACATAACTTATGCATGGGTGTCTTCTACTGGCCCTCCTCCCCTTTCTCTTTCCGAAGTTGCATAGCAGCACTCCTAGAAACTACCTCCTCATTAAAAATTCAACTTAAAACACCAGCTGCCTTTTAAAGGATTTTCTCAGGCTTCAAAGCCACGCTTTGGTCCAAGTAAGCCATACGTACATTTCAAAAAGCAAGGCAAAAGTGGCCTCAAAACATTCATAAGACAAAGAGAAGAGCAGATGAGTTACATCACGGGGAATTTCTCCCCTCGTGTGAAATTCCTCTGCTCAATGTGACTTCTTGGAAGGTTTCTGAACACCCTACTCCATGCCTTGATCTTTGAGCATCTCTAATGTCAACATGGACAGGAAAAAGTTAGTTGTATACCATTAGAGAAAAATACCAATCTAAGAGTCACATTAACCACTTGTGCCTAATCTTTAGTGATGAACAACAAGAAAAAGGGGACCCTCTTTTCTTAATGTCCTGCCCTTGGTGATCCCCCAGGAAGGGACTTGCTCCTGACCGTAGAGCCGTCAGTGGCGCAGGGCCAGCAGCACACAAGGTGATGGCCAAATGGCCATTAGTGATATGTTTTACCTATGGGAAGTTTAAGTCTTAAAACCTTGAATCAACAAGACGGAGCTTTTAATTTTATACAGGAAAATAAAATAAGCATGTTCACCTAAGAATGCAAGAAACTAAACAGAAGGTGTGAGAAATCTGATTGCTTTACTTTTGTCCTAGAGAATTTCATTATCTTTCCTTAAAAAGTACCAACAACTTTTTTTTGCAATGTGGCTAGAATAATGAGAAGCGTTTATTTAAAATGCAGTAGTCTTATTTAAATCACTTACATTTTCATCGGAGAGACTGTCATTGCACTTGTTTTCATCAGTGAATTGTGCTGCCTGGCATCTCAAAAAACTGAAAGTGGAGGTTTTTGTATTTTCACTTGGTGAACAAGAAATCCTTACTGTAGGGTTTTTAGTTTGGGTTTTGGTTTTTTTTTTTTTTTTTTTAACTGAAACTTTTGTGTTTGCATTAACATGCCAGCCTCTAACATGTGTGCAGTAAGTTAGATGTCTGTCTTAACTTTATGGTGATGTTAAATGGATATTCAGCTGCAAGTGACTGACTCATCTACACGACTTTACAACGTGATGCTTAATTGAACTACATACTCCTCAAACGAAAAAACCCCATGCTTGTCTTAAGCTATAAAAAGCAGACATCTAAAAATATCTACCTATTTTTTAAATTTTTTTCTTGAAGTTGGATGTCTCTCAAAAGGAGACTTGTTTTCAGGCCAGGGAACGACTGCTGCTGCTGCTGCAGATCTCCAGCCTGCGCGTTCAGCTCTTGGCGGTGGTGAAGTCCAAGAGAGACGCAAGGTCAGTCCCAGCACAGGAATCCACCACAGCCCAGGTGCAGACCTGCTGCTCCAGCTTACACACACGACAGCTATTCCATCCCGTTCTTAGTGCAGTCCCGCATATTTATTTCCATTACAGCTCTTTTTCAAGACTGAACAACCTAAGGAAGGCAGCGGGCTCTTGCGTCTCCGCAGCCGAGAGGTGTATTCCTGAGGCTCCATCCCAGCTGCGTCTTTTCTGTGACTTCTTATGTTTGCATGGGATGAAATGAAGGAAAAGATGGTTTTAGCAGAGGGGGAGAAAAGCAGAAACACCACCTGTTTCAGTTTAACAGACTCCTTCCAAACCACTTGCCAAGAACTGGAAGTTTCTAACGTGCTTCCAAAATAAACATGTAAGCAGCAGATTGGCTTCAGTGTCATCCTAAATAGCTTAAACATTATAAAAACCAGAGAAATGCTGTGAGAAGCCTCAGTGGGTAGCCATGTTCTAAACTGGTATGATTTTAATTATTTATTTTATTTCTGAGCTACTTTTTGCCTCAGTCAGTCCTTAACAAACCTTAACAGAAACACTACAAGATGGACTTTGAGCTGCGTGATTTAAAATAAAGAGAATATATCACAACGGCTCTGCTGGCAACGTCCTTAGGGTAAAGCTAAGAGCTGACAGCTTCCTTAGGGTAAATATTATGAGAATGTTGTATCAGCTTTCACAACATATTTATGTAGTTATTTGTATATTTGTAAAATATCTGTATACATTAAATATAATCGATCAGTTGAACATAATGTCCGATGCTCGCTTCCACTGCCTGTAGCCACACACACCTGAATGTTTTATCCCCAGATAACTACCTCACCCTCCAGTGGTTTGCCTAAGAAGTTTATAAACTGCTTCAGGTGCTAAGCTAGTGAAGAGTCCCCTTGATTTCAATTTGGTTAAGATATAAACCAAAAAAGCTCCCTAACTAGCACAAAAAAAAATTGCAACTCCTAGACTGCAGTCAGCTAGGGCCACTGGTACGTGTGGGTAGACTCAGATAATTCATTATTACATGACTATAACAACTACAACAGTTCCTTTCCAAGAACAGCAGGGATAAAGACCTAAAATAAAAATAGATAGAAAAAAAAAGATTTGGAATGTATGTTTTTACATAAAACTTCCCAATCTTTTTTCATGGACATCAGGGTCTTTGCCAGGCTGTTACCAACTGAATTGGGCATTGACACCATGGTACACATAGCACTGAAGATCACTGGGTTTACAGTATCCTATTATCTTCAGGTATGTAGAAAATAAACATATTTGGACACTCAACCACATCCCATTCTATGTTTTTTAAGGGCATCCACAATTTTTACCACTGTGATACCTGAACAAAAAGCCATAAGCACTTTTATTCATTAGCAACCAATTGTATATTAAAATATAAATAAATTGGTTCTAATTAAGAGGCTTTTGGATCTTGTTTGACCAGAATGCTGTGAAAGCAATCATCAGCTGTACTCTTCCCAAAGCAAATGGCACAAAATCTCACCAAATCCTTCTCTTAGCCTGCCTTCATTAAAATGAACATCAGAAGTCCATGTTGAGTCTAACATGGACAGACAAAGAAAGACGTGAAGAATGCAGAGGAGGAAAACCAAGCAGCAAACCCAACACCTGCAGGTGTGATGGGCAGAGATGGGGTCTGGCAAGAAGGAGCGGAAGGCAACGACCCATCTCTGAAAGGGAGCTCCAACTTTCCCACACTGGTCCTGAGGCTCCCCAGCGCCTACGGCTTCATCATTTACAACCAGGAAAAAGACAGAAAAGTAAGTACCTGGCAGGCAGAGATGCAAAATTTTAATTAAACCTGTAATAGAAAACATTGCAGTTTGTCCCTGGAAATCTGCAAGCCCATTTATAGGGTAGCACAATGCTCAGTATCTCCAGTTTGAAGCGTACCTCCAGGCTGGGGTAAGTAGGAAGAATTTCTGTCAGCGGGACATATCCATGTTTGTTCTCTGTATTTTGATGTTTCTTTGGCCATTTGATTTTTTAGAAGTGTGTGCCTTAAACAGGTCCAAATATTATCAAAATTACCCTAAGTCCAGCAGGGATGAAAAAGGCTCTGGCTAGGAGTACATTAATGGAGGAGCGTGGGACAGAAATAAAACAGCAAGGAAAAAACCCTGCAAGTATCTTGTATTAAAAAGCCCCCTTTTTTCCCCCCTCAAAATTCCCCCAAAACAAAACAAAAGGAGGGCTGGGGAGAAGATTATAGAAACCTTCCCAAAACAGGGAGCCCATTGGAGAGAGCGGGACTCCTGCACCACGTCAGGGAGACCCAACCTCAGCGACCAACCCAACGGGTAATTGAAGCCCAACCTAAGCAAGTGTTTGGTGACTGTCCGTAAAGATCTCCATGTGGCTGTCATGCTAATCCTCTTGCTAAGGGAGAAAGACCAGAGGCCAGTTGCTGCAGCAGACTCCGACTATAACGAATGGGCTCTGACATGACCCAGCAGCCCTGCTCGGCGGCCAGAGCGCGTGATGCGATCTGACAGCAATTTAGACATGGCTCTCTTGGAGACTGCAGACCTACTTAACGTCAAACAAGAGGGGGGAATGCGGGTGGACTTCTGAATGGCTTTTACCCTCATGCCAGGGTTAAAAAAAAAAAGAGAAAAAAAAACCAAAACAGGAGGGGGGGTTGTCATCAGGCTTATGGAAAAGGATCTTACAGAAAGAATCTGTCCTTGGGTGGAGAGGTAAACATTTTTTGGAATATTGCCCAATTACAGCAGAATTCTGTTATCACCATCAGGGAGAGTTTAGGATGTAGCCATAACCCCTCTGTGAGTCACCTGAGGAACAAAACAGTCCTTGGAGCACCAGAGAGGAGCAAAGAGTCTTAGAGACCAGTGAGAAAAAAAAGGGTCCCTGGGTCATTTTCCCCATGAGATGCCATGCTGCAGCCCAAGGACCAGACAAGCCCGTATGCGTGAGGACACGCCCTTCCTCCTGGTGCCTTCTACTCGGGATATCGCCTCTCGGACAAACTCCTGCACCGACCAAACGCCGTCGGTTCGAGATGTCTCCTGGCAGTGAGAATCCATGATTAAACTATTCCCGAGGCATTGCTCAGCTGGGGCACATCTGGTGCATCAAGCATCTCCACAGCTTAGGGCCATCAGTATGGTTAATTGTGAAGAGCTCCTAAATCAGAGTAAATTTTGACATTTGCAAGAGAATTCACAGCCGATTCTCCAGGATCTGAATGGTAACTCTTGCCATGAAATAGGTATGAGGGGCAAGTATAACTTAAAGGGTTATGTACTTTTTTTTAAAATTACTTTTTAAAATTTTATCAGCAAATGATTGAATACAACTTTCCACACAACACTCATGCATATGAAGTCACCAGAAGTCAGACCTGTATAAAAAGTTGCGCTGTCTGAAAAGCGAAGGCTGACTGCCTTTTTTCTTATACCTATATGTATCTGTGCTTGTCTTACCAAACCATTTTTTTCTTAGAGAAATAGCTGGTATATTACTTCCAAATGAAAGAATCAGTAATGATTAGAACACAAAAATTAACATTAAAACGAGACTCAGTCATGCAGCATTATTCTTTACAAAATAAACACAGAGTTAGCTGGCATTTTTACTGAATCCTTCATTGTGAAGGTAAATAAAAATGTATTTTATCAACACCTAAATGTCATTTAAATAGTCTTTCTTTGATAGATGAAGGCTAAAGCCACCCCAAAACTGCAGATGAATTATCTGGTCTCTAATGATTTGGAAACGATTACAGGATGCAGAGCAATCTCGTTAAATTTTATTCAAAAGCTTACTACACTTGTGTTTTCTCTTATTTTTCTATCAATGAAACCCATGAGGTTTAAGAACAATTCATTATGTATGAGACCCAACTTACAGTGCTTGACTGTTGATTAATAGGAAAGTTTGCTGTATGTACATTTGCAACATTAGATGCATACAATATGCTAACTTATTCTTTCACCGAAGCTAATTATTTACAAAAATGACTACTTGAGACTACAATTTATTAAATGCATGCATCCAGTCTCAATTTGGCCCCAAAAGACAGTCTGGAATGAAGATCTTTTACTTGATGTGACAACTTCTAGAAACAGTGTTATTAATATTGTAAATGTGGCAAATAAAGAGTTCAAATAGCCGTATGTCTGTGTTGCAATTTTTCCCCACAACTGAATCAATGAACAAAGCAGCTTTTTAGGTTTAAAATTCATGGAGAAGCACATCCTTACATAGTTTAATTTAGCTGCTTATAAATGAAGTGTCTGTATGATAGTAGTAAGAGATTAAAAAAAGGATGAGAGCTGCAATAAACAGAAATAACACCCCAATTCGTGTTGAATGACCCCACCGCAGTTCCTTTTAAGACCTATTAAGAAGAAATTGATGCATTTATGGAAGAGTACAAGAACTCAGAACCGAGTTAGACTTACTCCTTGTCATACAACCTTTGCAATATTTTCTCCTTTCTGCTTTTATCCGTTACTGAGGATGTAAATTCTTACTGGTCTGACCGGTCAGAAATTCTGCATTAAAACGGTACCTCTCTATTACCCAGAAAAAGAAGCACGTGCACAGAAATTTGGGTATCAAATACAAATTCCAAACAAATAGATGCACCTCTTGAGTAAAATACATAGGTAACCAAATGGCCTAGTCTTTTTTTCAGGTCTTGCAATTAATGATGTTAAATTCAGGTACCAAACCGAGGTTGCCTAAAGAAAGCAGTACACAGCCCATCGCCGCTGCCAGCCGCGATGCCTGCAAAGCCGCTGCCTGCTTATTCTGTGCTACTAGTGCGTACCAGCAAACACTTTAAAGAAGGGAGTGAGACTCCTGTCTTCACATGCCAAGATAAGGAAAATCAATGTCAATGCCCAAAAGACTCAAGTGATAGCACTGAAGGTCATTAAATGCTACTCACTGCCCTGTACCATTAAAGTTTTGATTGGAATCCTATATAGAGAGACACAGATTTCAAACAAGATCTTGCCCTGGGATACGGTACTGTGAGACCACGGAGGAAACACAGCAATCGGTGAGCAGTGGACTTTCCTAGGAACACAAGAAACACGTTCAAGGAAAACAATGCTACTTGTGTGTGGCCTTGGCTTATTTTTCCTGAACAAATTTACTGTGTTTTCAGAGAAGCGTATCTCATTACGGACAAAGATCTCTGTTAAAACAATGGTAAGGTGCAAGGATAACCACAAAGAAGTTACGGTTCTTTGTCCAACTCAATCTTCTGCTGTGCGTCCCAATGCCCCAAGCCCTGCTTCATCGTCCACTCCATGCCAACCTCCTTCCCACTCCTTATACTGCCCAGTTTCAATGTTCTGCCCTTTTACCACCCTGGCCACCACTCACCCTCCTTAACTCCTCACCTGGTTTGGGCTGTCTCAGCGCTACTTGTTGTCTGACCTTACTGCTTTACAGCGGATTTCACGGTCCAAACCCCCAATTTCTGTGTATCTTCTCATTGGAAAGGACCACCCTGTTCTAGACCCAGAATGGAGAAAATCAAGCGCACACCCAGAAGACCCTCAACCAGCAGCAATTAAGCAGATACTTCACATGAAATGCCTTTAAAAAAAAAAAATAACAAAAAAGGAATTTTTTAAAAGCAAAGATTCAGCCAAGTTACAAGCAGCAGCACACTCTCACCCAAGATGTTAGGCAACATTAAGCATAGGTGATATCATCAGTTCTATCTATAATTAGGTTAAAAGAAAGTCAGTTAATTTTAGCACTTACAAGAAATTGTTACAAAACATTTTTTCTTATATAAAAGAATTCTCCCATCAGACTTCTGAGGTTGGTTTTATCACATGCAATTAACTGTGTTAGGGCTGGCTGCGGGGGACCCTTAAACCGCACACCAGACTCCCTTCGCTTCTCCACTTAGCTCCTCTGTTTTAGGGTATTCACCACAGCTTTCCCCACTATTTCCCAGCTCTGTGCCACTGCCACGTAGCATCACCTCGTACATAAACCCCACCACCTCTATTCAGAAGCTTGCCTCATAGTAATAACCCAGTTGCTAGCTGGTATCCGAAGTAAAATTTACATTTTTTCTACATATCTCAGATAGATATAATCCCCATTATGCATGGATTTAAAAAAAAAAAAAGAAAAAAAAAGAAAAAAACCTAAGGCAGTTAAAATACACATTACAAGCCTTATACTGCAAGACCCAGGTCTCTGATCTCCACTGGTGCACGGGGAAATTGAAGGAGGAAAACTTAAGGCTGAGTTATTGGAACTGGGCTCTGACTTTGGATGTCCACCTTGACGTGCATTAGTGCATGAATTCCAGATGAAAGTGAGCACCAAGAATTATAATCAACAGCACCTGCAGATACTCCAGCCTATTAAAATGAATTAAGATACAGATAAATCAGGAACCTCTTAAGAATTCAACTCATCAGGACATTTTTCAAAGCAACTTCCCAGTCTGGGTGTAATGCAGTCTGTGCCCTCTGAGCATCTCCTGTTAGGACCAACCGTAAGCTCATCTGATGCCTGACGTGCTGGATCTCCCATCAGGGCAGAGATTGGCATATGACTCCCCAAGCACACTCCTGCCACAACCGGAGATGTGCTGCCCATCTGGTGCTTGAAAAAAAAAAGAAAATACTTTCCTCATGTGAATGAGGCCCTTCTGATGCACTGCACGCCGAAGCAGCTGTATGGGAGAAAGGATGGCAGGGAAGGCACCAAAGCCCTTGAGGCCAGTTTGACCCCCCCGCCATGTTACTGTGAAGCTTCCAACACCGGTGCAAAGAAATGGTATTCGTTTATTTTGTTAAACCAGGTATGAACACTGAGAAACCACAGAAACAGACACTGGCATCAGATGAAACCATCACGAAACACATCAAGACCTGAGTTCCTAGGAGGCATTCATCATCCAAAGTTTCACGTCATCCGAGGCTGAGAGCAGGACGCTCAGAAAAAAACCTGCTAATACATGCCAATTAAAACAGCACAGTTAATAAGTATACTCTCTCCAAAGCTTTTCTACAGGGCTTTGAGATTATCTCCCCCAAAACCTTGGCAGGATCTTTCCTAAAATGGCATTACCCAATGACAAACTGGCTTTACTTCTTACCAATTTGACCTCAAAACCAAAAATAGAACCCTAGAACAGCAGGAAAACCAAAAAAATACGGTGTATTTTCCTCCATTTTAATAAACACTTGTCAGCCCTTCTGGTTTACTGTTTGCAACGCACTACAGTGCCATGGATCTTTGGAGGTTTTGTGTAATTACACCCCATTGCACGCACGGGACGGTCCGTTTTGCACGTGCACGTACGTAGAAGAGAGACACGGAGCCAGATCTGCAGAGCACGCCACGGGAACCCTCTGTAGGCAGCGGGAACCTTTGGGAGAAGTTTCGGGCTTCCCGCGCCGGAGCAGCTCCCCAGCAGCCCACCGCCCGCCTCTGCCGCAGGCGTTCCCCGCATCTTTTCAGTCGGGGAGGAAAGCTTTTCTTCTCTCAGGTAACCGAGCAGAACCCAATCACAGGATTGGAAAAACAGTAGGGCACGTCAATAAAACCAATAAAAATACTGTTTCAAAAAACTGCTGTTATAATTAACTGAAATAAGAGTCTATAAACCGCTACCTCAAAAGCAGCTTGTTAAAGGCTGAATATAGGAACTGTAATTTAAACGACCTCTCCCCTTCATGGACCACCTTGGCCTCAGCACGC
>NC_064888.1:42529206-42539206 GCF_929443795.1 Astur gentilis | reverse complement strand
CTGCCCTCACCAGTGTGCATGAGCACGTATATATGACTAAAAGCTCTAAAAAATTACTAGTTATTATAAAGTAACCAATGAATCTGTGCTCTGAACACATCCAGCAAGAGATGTGTCTCTATTGCTTCTGCAATAGAAAGCAAGTGTGTACCACTAACGATGAAAAAGTTGGAAAATCTTCATCTCTGTGAGCTATGATCACATCATGAACTTACGGTTCAGAAAGGTGCAGCAATTAAATAAACTGTTAACTATAAACGATTAACCATTTCAAACTCAGTAGGTCTTTCTCCCTTCCAACAGTTTAACCTTGCCTTTCATCCCTTCTTTTAGAAAGAGGAAAGAAAAGAGGAATATTATCAAATGGTTTCTCCTCCTATCCCTTCTTAAACTTTATGCCCACTCTTTCTAAGAGAATATCTTCTTGACAATAATGTATGAGGACAATAAGAGTAAGGCATGGTAGTTAGAGTACTTTCAGTATTCATGACCTGTCAAAGTAACTTTATGACCTAGCAGCCAGCTGCTATAATTCCAATAATGACCTACAGATGCCAAAATAATCTAAATTTATCGCTCTTTTTCTTATGGTCAGCTCAGGCCTCGCCAATGAGAAGAGCTCCTCTTGCCCGTGGTGATCAAGGTCTGGAAATTCACTGCACGAGCACCATTACCAGAGCGAGAGCGATGCTCACAGTATCCCCACTGCCCCGCTACGTACCCCTCTGCATCCTCAGCAAAACTTTAGAGCGGAGGGGAGCCGAGACAGGCATGACAGCGTCATTACGGAGCACGGGGATGCGGCAGGCAGGGCTTGTTTCTGCACTTGGATGTGAGGATCGGGAGGTCTCCAGTCCAGACTAAGAGCAGGGCCACGCTGGGGCAGAGCAGCTTGCTCGGGGCTACGTCCAGTCAGGTCTTCCAAACCCCCGAGGATGGAGCCAGCACAGCTGCTCCAGCAACCGCTTCCAATGCTTGTCTGTGTATTAAATACTACCCTAAGCTGAAATAACCAAACTCCTGAAAACGCAGATGAAGCGCGTCTTAAAATTTCTCTTACGAGGCTGCATCGCAAGCCTAACAGTTGGTAACACTTTACTGAAAGCTGTCTGTGCGCCTCTGTAGCTAGGATCCCACAGCCAGCAGACAGGCAGCAACGCCAGGGTCGGACCGTCGTCTTCCTCCAACGGTCGGGAGAGCCGCAGCAACGTGACCAGCTGGGCAGAAGCCTGGGCTCCACCTCCTGCTCCCACTCCTCTGGCCTCCTTGGGCTCATCCCCACTTGGCTGCCTTGGAAACCAGCCGGATAAAACTCTTCCCTTTTTTTGCCAAACACAACTGAGAAGAAAACGAAGACCAGCTCCCGGATGGGAGGAAAACTCACCATCGGGCTGGCAGCAGCCTAGCCCCTCTGCTGCAAAACTCATCCCTACGGCGATGGTTCAGGGCAGACAATGACAACCACACGCGTTAACCTGTCATTCTCCTTTTCAAAAGAGCATCCCACGCTTGCACCTGAGATTTTCCTTTCCAGAAAGTAAGGACTTTCCCCTCTTTGCTGCCAGCCTGGGAAAGAATGAGTATAGTGCACTCGAAATCAGATTTCAGGTGTCTTGGGCTCAAATTCTCAGCCCATAGTTCAAGTCTAGTCACAGCACACAAAAAATCAACTGCCTGCTTTTGCTGCAGGATATCTGAATTCTCCAAGATTAATGAATTTGAGGAGACAGTTGGTCTTATCTGGCCCTCGTCCTATCTTACCTGACACTACATTTTTCTTTTCAAGTTTTACAGAAAAAAAAATAAAAAATAAAAAAAGAAGAGTTGATTTCTCATAAGAAAGCAAGGGAAAAAAAAATGGTTTATCCTACAGCATCAATCAAAGTGGTTTTAAGGCCGAGTAGAGAGGTCAAGATAGGGAGAAAACTGAAATTACTGCTCACTGCCTATTCATAACAAACACATACAACGCTGCTTCAGAAACTTCTGTAGTTTCTTAAAAGCAGAATGAATCTTTCCCCGTAATCCATATAACCTACAAAGCCCTCACTTCCTTGTGAAGTTACTTGTCTGCTTGAAGGAAACGTATTCAGTGGGTCTGCGGTACCTCGCGCAAGGAAATTTATTATACTGTTTATGCTCAGTGTACTTGGACAGTTTATTTTAATGGTTAGGACGTTCATTAAAGTTGTAATCCATTATTAAACTTATTTTCATATGGGAGGAAGAGAGTTGCTAAACACACAAGCTAATCTTTTAGAGTTTTTGGTGTACAAAGAACAGACTGTGAAGGGCAGTGAATCCCACGACAAAGCCGACTTCCATTCGGCCGTGGAGGCTGGGACTAGAGCTCACAGAATAAAGCAAGCCCAAGCCAATGCTTATTTGAACAAACCACAGACCACCATTTGCTCCAAAATACCAATAACAACCAAGTCCCAAGAAGTCTCCATTAACGTAAAACGTTGGTGGCCACGACAGAGCCTGGGATGTACATTTCAAACTCTGACTTACGCTCTCCAGCATCCTGATCCAACATCTCCTCTTCCCTCATTCTGCTCACCCCTGATTAGCAAAGCTTCGTGTCTGGAAGCTGCTTTCTGACCGGCACGGCAATGCTGCCGTTCCTGCAACGACAAGGAAACTTTTTTTTTTTTTTTTAAAGTGGGATTAGAGTTGTGGGAATTGGAAAACATCAAGTAGGAATGGCTAAAATACAGGTCAGAATGGAATAAGGTTTTACTGCTGTGGAATTTGGACAAGATTTTTTTCCCTGCCTCAATTTTAGTAAGTGAATATAAATGTTTCTGAATGCTCCATTTTGACCATGAGAAAGGCAGGAAAAAAATCAGGCCTAACCCTGCAAGGAAGCAAGTACCGTAAGTCTTACAGAAATACTTCAGTTAATAAATAAGCTGTAGAATGGCAATTGTGAGGAGCAAACACCAAAATACATCAGGCCAACTCCAGTCTCCAGTTTAGTAACATAAATAAAAACAATATATGGCAAGACTCGCTCCCTCTCCCGGCACGTGGAAGACAGACCAGGCACTCGAGGCAGCTCTGCCTGAGCATTTGCTGAAGCGGGGACCCAAATTCAACGCTAAGAATTTTACTTGATGCAACCAGAAGATCCAAAGTGTGTTCAACTACATCAACGTTGTTCACGTCACAAGCACTTAAAATGAAACAAAAACCACTCGCTACGCAATAGGAAGTCTACGGAAAGCCTGAAAAAAATGAACAGTCATCCCCAAGAAGGAGGTTTATCCCTAAAGACAGGGCAAGATAAAAAATTAAATGTTTTGAAAATTCAGTTAAATGCGTGCTTTATAATGTCTGCAAAATGTTAAGATCATAAACTCAACTCAGTAGGTATTACAGTAAGAAATTAATTAAATCCAAAATTCACAAAGTAGCCGTCCTTAAAACAGTCCCTTCCAGAGTGCACACAAACCAAAAAAAAAAATACAAAATTTCAAACTACAAAACTACATACTGTTCATGAGGAGATTCCTGAAACTGGAAGAAAACAAGTAGATGTAGATGTGGCACTTAGGGACATGGTTCAGTGGTGGACTTGGCAGTGTTAGGCTTGTGGTTGGACTTGGTGATCTGAAAGGTCTTTTCCAGCCTAAATAATTCTATGATTCTAAGTACGGCACCTGTCTTCAAGGAGGAGAACCTCGGGAACTACGGGGTGGTCAGCCTCACCTCCAATGCTCCCCTGCTGCTTCAAGTCATGTTTCCTCATTTTAATTACAGCCAAAAGGTACTTCTCATGGCCTAAAAGTTCATGATGAAGAAGGTATGCATACATACAGATTTTTAACTTAAAAACCAGAGAAAGCGCAGAAACTTTATAGCTATATGTAGCGAACTACTGCAAGTGTCATGTGGAATGAAAGATGAAAATACAGAGTATTTCTTTTCTGCTAGAAATATACATGAAAGCCCGCAGTTACATATTGTTGGTTTTACTCTGCAGCATCAGATTGCAGGCTATTTAAGACAATGATTTCAGCTAGAAATTTATTTTTTGTATTTACCTTGGTAAGAATGATGCAGTGTATAATAGGTTAGCTGTATCTTGCTCATATTTGCATGACAAACAAAATTTTCTGCTTCAAGTCTAGCATTTTCCATTTCAAGAATAAGTCCAGTTCTAAAAACTGTTTCAGTTTAAAAAATTAACATTTTATATGCTTCTAATTAGCAGCATATAAATTCAATAATTGATTTTTCTAGCCATGAAAAAAAATAATCTGTACTCAGACCAACCAGATCTAAAGTGGTACTATTCCTCACTGAAATTAAATCTTTTAAGTTTTTTTTTTTCCCCTTCCCCCAAATAATATTCAGTTTGAAAATCACATTTAATCTCAGACCCAGCCTTGCAAGACAGACACTAGAGTTGAACACTAGATGCACACAACTGGACACGGAGTATTTTGCGTATCAGCATCTCAACTAGGTCCCAAATCTGGACAAAAACAAATAGCTCAGCTCTACATCCCTTCCCTCTGTATCAAACCGAAACGCTGAAGAATTTTCCTGTGCTTTCTCCAAAGCAAAGATGTTGGTTTAACAGCCACAGTCTCCCATTAGCCATTTACCAGGTGTCAGTCAATGTAAGCTTTTCTTTTTGAAGACATTTAAAACTGGAGATATGAAGGTCTGTGTAATTAGGAAAAGCAAGAAGAGGTGCAGGATGTGTACGATCTGTGCACAAACGATCTGAATGCAAACCCATAAATAAACTCCGTATTGTTTGCTCTGAGAGGGTCTCTCTGCCTCTTTCCCTTTGAGTATGCAATACCTTGTGTCACTCCTGTGATCAGATATTCGTGGTATTCTTGATTGAGAATAAACCCGGATTTGGTAATTGCTACTTTGAACATGCTAATAACGAAACCTAACTCTTCTTTATGTTCTAACATTTTTCTGTATTAAGTGAGAATTTTTATAGCATTTTTTCCCAACAAGACATCTTGCTTGTAAATAACACAACATTAAGTGTCATGATATAATTGATTTTCTAATGAGGTTTTCAAAAAGCATTATATTTTTGCTTGTCAGAAAATCTTTACAACAGAAATAAGTCCTTCCGTATTTATTCCTTATAAACTGAACTTTTTATTTCTACAGTGAACTTGAGGTGGATTAAATCATGCGGATTGCCATAAAACAACGTATTGTACCGGTGTTTTTACCGGTCCCCACATTTGTACCTTGCACCGTGAAACTGGGTAGAAAGGAATCCTCAGCAGTGTGCCTGGTTCAGGGGACAAACTCAGCTGGGCTGAGCAAACGCAAAAGCAAAAGGACTGCGTGTTTAGGTACGAGTGAAATTGAGGCGAACTTGATGTAGCAGACAAAGTGTTGAGGTAGATACAACCCCAAAAAGGATTCAATCTAATCCTCCAGAAAATAGAATTTACAAGTTCTGCTAATTTGGAAGATGTTGGGGGATGATGTCTGATGAGAGCAAGTCATTAGCATAAGGACTGGTTTATGTTCTTTATATATTTTTTTGTCTGAACTGCTAGATCACTTCAGTTTGTCAAAAGGATTACGAAACAACTAGTAGATGCCTCCTTGCAAAATACAGATAGCTAATTTAAAAGAAAGTAAAAATTGTCTTTATGCTAGAGGAAATTTTAATTTTCAAGTCTAAACAGTGTATAAAGTAATAGTTCAAGAAGTGTTGACTTGCAGATTCTACTGGAAAAAGAAAATCTCCAACTTCACACCGTCAAACGCTCTCTCTGCACCCACGAAAGTACCGCTATTTCTCACTGCAGAACTCACACGGCGAGAACTGGCATCTGAACATGTCCATCGATCCCATCGTTAGTGCTGACTCTTTAGCAGACGTGAGCCTGCTCAAGCAGGAGCTCGGACAAGTCTTCCCGAGAGCCTGAGTCATCCTAGGATGGGTTTAAATACCAGGAACAGAATAGCTGTGCTATCCAAACAAAAACCCTATAATTTCTTCTGAAGATTTTATTCAAGCCACCCGCTATTTGAAGCCATCTGTAGCTGTCTGCCTTATGAAAAGAAAGCTCACACTTTTTGCAGGTCCAGGATTCACCCTCTATTGACAGCTAAAAAGGAAGCAGGAAGATATATATATACACACACACACACACACAAAGAAATGGGGTAAATAAAAAAGTGTTTCTAAAATATCATAATAAAGCGGCACAAACCATCTTGCTTCTGACTCCCTAAGACAGTCTCAGCATACACAACCAACAGAAAATATGATTTATAGCACTGAATTACTGTAGGGCAGTTTCACTTGTAGCTCCCCCTTTAACACTTCTGAGCGATGCATTATTTATGAAGACAGACAAACACACACTTAAGCTTGGATTTGCAATTTAGCACAGGATTTATAAAAGGGCCAAAAAAAGACAACGGACGGTTGATCGAACTGAAGAGCACCACGATATCTGGCCAGATTACCAACCCACCCGCCGCAGAGGAAGCGCTTCTGCAAAGGGGGACGGTAAAATCCCGTCACAGCTATTGGGAAGCCGTTCCACAAGTATCACAATTAATAGATGTGTGTCTATTCATTAAATTTGATGCTTATCAATCCACAGTCCCAAGACCAAATGTCTGTAAAGGCTCTCTGCCCGCCCTGTCCCTGAAGAGGGACCAACGCTGCAGGCTGCGCTGCTCATGGACACCCGCTTGCCTGGGGTTTGCGGGAATATAATCATGTTCCTAGCCTTTGGTCACACTGGGCTGAGACCATCCATCAAACTCAAAAGTAACCGGAGAAAAGGAAACAAGAAAGACCTAAACAGCACGACCACATCAGCCTTACTTCTACAGGAAGCGAGACAGAAAAAAAGGGAAAAAAGCCGGTAGCGCGCTGGGAGAAGCCCTGCCTCTATGGAAAATCATCCATCCCAGCCTCTGCACCGCACCATCTCTCCTCGGCCTCATCCACGCTCCCTGGCCGTGTATCCTGGACCGTTCCTGCTGTTAGCCGGTGTGTTCACTGCAGGCAGCACCCCAGGCAAGCAAATGCGGCGGGACACCCGTCCTGCCCCCTCCGTCTGTCCTTCCACCTCCGAACTCTGGCTCCGCGCTAAGCCCGTGGGTGCTTTCACCCAGAGATAGAGGAGAGCCCCAAGGCGACAGAGTTTTGGTCCTAAAAAGGGATTTGCCAAGCGGCGCCTGCTTCCCCCTTCATCTGATGAAGGCGGCAAGGTCCAAAGGGCACAAAGATGCTTACGGACGACGATACCGGTACCGCTGAAGGTGGAGGTCGGGTTAAATAACGTTCACAAAGTCCTGGCCGGCTCTGGCTGCACCTAAACCTGCCTCTCCTTAGCTGGACTGCAGACTCAGCCAGCGCTGAATTTCTGTACAACCCTCCTCCGACAGGGTGAAGAAATGGATGCCAATAAAAAAAATAAATCTAGAAGTCTCCCGGATTTGGCCACTAACGTCAGCCCGAGCCCCCTCTCCACCAGAGCCCTGCCTCGGCACCGTCCGGCACCGCGGTGGGAGGCGATGCTCATCATCCCACGCACCGCGGGTGCCCAAAGATCCCCCCGTTCCCCGCCGCTCCGAAAAACAAACGCCTCTTCCCACGCCGGTCATGCTTTTGCTTCCAACTTTGCGTGCTCCAGAACTTTTATTTTTCAGCACATACGGGACTGGCGGAATCGACCCATCAGGCCCCGTTTTCCTCTCTCCGGAGGACGGTTTTGCTCCCTTTCGTCCTCTTCCAAGGCGCGGGGTCCCGGGGGACGGCCGGGCTGTCAGAGCCGCTTCCCTACCCACTGTACTGGAACCCCCGGCCTCCCTCCTGCGCCGCTGGGGCCACGGCGAAGGCGCCGAAACCCAGCCCTCCTCCGCCGGGGCTCTCACCCCGCGCTGCATACGAAAGCCGCCGTCCACGGCTATGGGGAAAAGAAAAAGGAAAAAAAAAAAAAAAAAAAAAGAGACAGGAGCTAAGATCTGGCCTTTTTATTTTTCCCTCCCGCTAGTAATCTTCACAAAACTTTCCTTTTTCTTCTGTCTCACTTTAAACAGCCTTTTTATTGTGAAAGTATCATGTTGGTGGGATGACAGGTTTTTCATTGTATATCCCTCACTCTGACTTTTCTTCCTGTACAGATGATAATGTCTGCAAGCTAAAATGGTGGGGTGTTTTTGGTTTTTTTCCCTCAATCTGGCCAAACACTCTTCAGCCTTTTCTTTATTGACATCTGGTTATCCAATTTCTAATGAAAATCAAAATAGCACTTGTTGTCCCTTTTTATTTCAGCTTTTTCCTAGCTCTCATCCAAAACTGACCGTAGGAAGAACTCCATATGGAGGGGGCCCTGGGTGGCGGACGCTCCCCCAACACTGTTGCCGGGCTCCCATGGATCCCATGGCCAGCACGTACACACAAGCCTCGGCCAGCTCCTTATTTTCCTTTTCTTAAAAAAAAAAGTGATTAAAATAAATAAATAAAAAAAATCAGTCATCATTTTTACATGATTAGCAATATTGATGTTAATCAAAACATTGATTTAATTACAGACACAAAGAGGCACAGTAGGAGGAACCATGCTGCTCGTGCCTTTAACATGCAGTATGTTTCATATAGGTTATTGCAATGTAAACAAAAAAATGTTTCCTCAGATGAGACTATTTGCTACCAAATATTTATGTGACTATGGATATGACAGCATACGGTAATCAATGTAAGACCATTTAGTCTAACTGTGCAATAAAAACATAATCTTTATTGCATTTACCTCTACTGTTAACAGTGTTTCTTTGAAATACTTTCTATAAGATTAAATGTGATCAAAATGAGTCTTTTATCCCCCAATCTTTTTTTTTTTTATTATTATTTTAAAAAAACAACCTTCTGGCACACCAGAACCCCCCACCAAATTATATAAACAAGTTTAATACAGTCACCGCAAGCATACTGACATTTCATGCAGGTATTATAAAAATAAACACTTAAAAGAAAAATCGAGGCCATTAAACATGATGCCTTATCTCAGGGGTAGCCAACCTTTTAGGATCTGGGGACTATTTGACATGGTTTCAAGGGCTGCATGCACATGCTGTCCTGAATCCAGCCCCATGGGATCCTGTGGCCAAGCAAACTTTGCAAACAAGCTATCCAGGCACTGCAAAGAAAATAAGACGGGCATGCAGAAGCAAAATTCGTAAAAAAAAAAAAAGCGTCTAGAAACACTTCACAAAGCCTATAAAGGGCAGATAAGCATAACAGAAAGGAAATGTTTCAGAAATCCAAGGAATTCAAGCAATGATCATACAACCAGCCCTCGAATAGCTTGTGAGCGCATTAATTCTGCAGCAGCGCTGGGGCTGTCCCGGTGCCCAGGAGGGCACCTGCACGGCGAGCATCAGCTCAGCCCCCTCAAACCCACGCTCTTTTTGCCTTTCTCCTAGGCCATCAGCACATTTTTGTCAACGGTATGAAAGAACGTCAATGTTTATCTTGTTTTTACAACATGAATGTCAGTGTTTATTTTATTTTTATAACCTATATGTAAGAGACAAAAGAAGATGGTTTTGCAGAGGAGTAAATACCTGCACTTGCATCAAATCTATCTGAGAGAGGAGATGGCAGCTGAGTTAAACGGGGGGGGGGGGGGGGGAAGAAAAAGAAAAAGGATAACCTTTCATTTACCAAACAAAAGCAGAAAGTATTATTTGGGTCACTAGATGAATAAGATTTTGGGCAGATTTCAGCGTAGGGACTAGGCACTTGGGAGTTACCAGACTGCAACGACAAAAGGACAAAGCGCTGGGCTCTGTGGCCGCATACAACTGCATCCAGGCTGGATTTTGAGGTCTTCAGCAGGAGCGTTGGCTATTCCAGCTCTAGGAGCAACTTCGAAAACATGCCTGGAATTGCGTGGGTAGAGGGAGGGCACGAGCCCACTCCCAGGAGTGACAGTCTCCACGAAGGTGAGCGATAGAGGGAGGTACAACTGGCAGGATT